>NC_069500.1:108476099-108583599 GCF_027579735.1 Bombina bombina | reverse complement strand
TCTAAGCTATGGTTGGGCACTTTTTTATAAAGTTCTAAATATATGTATTCAAACATTTATTTGCCTTGACTCAGGATGTTCAACATTCCTTATTTTCAGACAGTCAGTTTCATATTTGGGATAATGCATTTGAATCAATCATTTTTTCTTACCTTAAAAATTTGACTTTTTCCCTGTGGGCTGTTAGGCTCGCGGGGGCTGAAAATGCTTCATTTTATTGCGTCATTCTTTGCGCGGACTTTTTTGGCGCAAAAAATCTTTTCTGTTTCCGGCGTCATACGTGTCGCCGGAAGTTGCGTCATTTTTTTACGTCCTTTTGCGCCAAAAATGTCGGCGTTCCGGATGTGGCGTCATTTTTGGCGCCAAAAGCATTTAGGCGCCAAATAATGTGGGCGTCTTATTTGGCGCTAAAAAAAAAAATATGGGCGTCGCTTTTGTCTCCACATTATTTAAGTCTCATTTTTCACTGCTTCTGGTTGCTAGAAGCTTGTTCCTTGGCATTTTTTCCCATTCCTGAAACTGTCATTTAAGGAATTTGATCAATTTTGCTTTATATGTTTTTTTCTCTTACATATTGCAAGATGTCTCACGTTGCTTCTGAGTCAGAAGATACTTCAGGAAAATCGCTGTCTGGTGCTGGAACTACCAAAGCTAAGTGTATCTGCTGTAAACTTTTGGTAGCTGTTCCTCCAGCTGTAGTTTGTACTAATTGTCATGACAAACTTGTTAATGCAGATAATATTTCCTTTAGTAATGTACCATTACCTGTTGCAGTTCCATCAACATCTAATGTTCAGAGTGTTCCTGATAACATAAGAGATTTTGTTTCTGAATCCATTAAGAAGGCTATGTCTGTTATTCCTCCTTCTAGTAAACATAAAAAATCTTTTAAAACTTCTCTTTATACAGATGAATTTTTAAATGAACATCATCATTCTGATTCTAATGACTCTTCTGGTTCAGAGGACTCGGTCTCAGAGGTTGATGCTGATAAATCTTCATATTTATTTAAAATGGAATTTATTCGCTCTTTACTTAAAGAAGTACTAATTTCTTTAGAAATTGAGGATTCTAGTCCTCTTGATACTAAATCTAAATGTTTAGATAAGGTCTTTAAATCTCCTGTGGTTATTCCAGAAGTTTTTCCTGTTCCTGGTGCTATTTCTGAAGTAATTTCCAGAGAATGGAATAATTTGGGTAATTCATTTACTCCTTGTAAACGATTATTTCCTGTGCCGTCTGATAGATTAGAATTTTGGGACAAAATCCCTAAAGTTGATGGGGCTATTTCTACCCTTGCTAAACGTACTACTATTCCTACGTCAGATGGTACTTCGTTTAAGGATCCTTTAGATAGGAAAATTGAATCCTTTCTAAGAAAAGCTTATCTGTGTTCAGGTAATCTTCTTAGACCTGCTATATCATTGGCTGATGTTGCTGCAGCTTCAACTTTTTGGTTGGAAACTTTAGCGCAACAAGTAACAGATCATGATTCTCATAATATTATTATTCTTCTGCAACATGCTAATAATTTTATCTGTGATGCCATTTTTGATATTATCAGAGTTGATGTCAGGTTTATGTCTCTAGCTATTTTAGCTAGAAGAGCTTTATGGCTTAAAACTTGGAATGCTGATATGTCTTCTAAATCGACTCTACTTTCCATTTCTTTCCAGGGTAACAAATTATTTGGTTCTCAGTTGGATTCTATTATCTCAACTGTTACTGGTGGGAAAGGAACTTTTTTACCACAGGATAAAAAATCTAAGGGTAAAAACAGGGCTAATAATCGTTTTCGTTCCTTTCGTTTCAACAAAGAACAAAAGCCTGATCCTTCTTCCTCAGGAGCAGTTTCAGTTTGGAAACCATCTCCAGTCTGGAATAAATCCAAGCCTTCTAGAAAAGCAAAGCCAGCTTCTAAGTCCACATGAAGGTGCGGCCCTCATTCCAGTTCAACTGGTAGGGGGCAGGTTACGTTTTTTTCAAAGAAATTTGGATCAATTCTGTTCACAATCTTTGGATTCAGAACATTGTTTCAGAAGGGTACAGAATTGGTATCAAGATAAGACCTCCTGCAAAGATTTTTTCTTTCCCGTGTCCCAGTAAATCCAGTGAAAGCTCTAGCATTTCTGAAATGTGTTTCAGATCTAGAGTTGGCTGGAGTAATTATGCCAGTTCCAGTTCTGGAACAGGGGCTGGGGTTTTATTCGAATCTCTTCATTGTACCAAAGAAGGAGAATTCCTTCAGACCAGTTCTGGATCTAAAAATATTGAATCGTTATGTAAGGATACCAACATTCAAAATGGTAACTGTAAGGACTATCTTGCCTTTTGTTCAGCAAGGGCATTATATGTCCACGATAGATTTACAGGATGCATATCTACATATTCCGATTCATCCAGATCACTATCAGTTCCTGAGATTCTCTTTCCTGGACAAGCATTACCAGTTTGTGGCTCTGCCGTTTGGCCTAGCTACAGCTCCAAGAATTTTTACAAAGGTTCTCGGTGCCCTTCTGTCTGTAATCAGAGAACAGGGTATTGTGGTATTTCCTTATTTGGACGATATCTTGGTACTTGCTCAGTCTTTACATTTAGCAGAATCTCATACGAATCGACTTGTGTTGTTTCTTCAAGATCATGGTTGGAGGATCAATTCACTAAAAAGTTCATTGATTCCTCAGACAAGGGTCACCTTTCTGGGTTTCCAGATAGATTCAGTGTCCATGACTCTGTCTTTGACAGACAAGAGACGTCTAAAATTGATTTCAGCTTGTCGAAACCTTCAGTCACAATCATTCCCTTCGGTAGCCTTATGCATGGAAATTCTAGGTCTTATGACTGCTGCATCGGACGCGATCCCCTTTGCTCGTTTTCATATGCGACCTCTTCAGCTCTGTATGCTGAATCAATGGTGCAGGGATTACACAGATATCTCAATTAATATCTTTAAAACCGATTGTACGACACTCTCTGACGTGGTGGACAGATCACCATCGTTTAATTCAGGGGGCTTCTTTTGTTCTTCCGACCTGGACTGTAATATCAACAGATGCAAGTCTTACAGGTTGGGGAGCTGTGTGGGGATCTCTGACGGCACAAGGAGTTTGGGAATCTCAGGAGGTGAGATTACCGATCAATATTTTGGAACTCCGTGCAATTTTCAGAGCTCTTCAGTCTTGGCCTCTTCTGAAGAGAGAATCGTTCATTTGTTTTCAGACAGACAATGTCACAACTGTGGCATACATCAATCATCAAGGAGGGACTCACAGTCCTCTGGCAATGAAAGAAGTATCTCGAATTCTGGTTTGGGCGGAATCCAGCTCCTGTCTAATCTCTGCGGTTCATATCCCAGGTATAGACAATTGGGAAGCGGATTATCTCAGTCGCCAAACGTTGCATCCGGGCGAATGGTCTCTTCACCCAGAGGTATTTCTTCAGATTGTTCAAATGTGGGAACTTCCAGAAATAGATCTGATGGCGTCTCATCTAAACAAGAAACTTCCCAGGTATCTGTCCAGATCCCGGGATCCTCAGGCGGAGGCAGTGGATGCATTATCACTTCCTTGGAAGTATCATCCTGCCTATATCTTTCCGCCTCTAGTTCTTCTTCCAAGAGTAATCTCCAAGATTCTGAAGGAATGCTCGTTTGTTCTGCTGGTAGCTCCGGCATGGCCTCACAGGTTTTGGTATGCGGATCTTGTCCGGATGGCCACTTGCCAACCGTGGACTCTTCCGTTAAGACCAGACCTTCTGTCGCAAGGTCCTTTTTTCCATCAGGATCTCAAATCCTTAAATTTAAAGGTATGGAGATTGAACGCTTGATTCTTGGTCAAAGAGGTTTCTCTGACTCTGTGATTAATACTATGTTACAGGCTCGTAAATCTGTATCTAGAGAGATATATTATAGAGTCTGGAAGACTTATATTTCTTGGTGTCTTTTTCATAATTTTTCTTGGCATTCTTTTAGAATTCCGAGAATTTTGCAGTTTCTTCAGGATGGTTTAGATAAAGGTTTGTCCGCAAGTTCCTTGAAAGGACAAATCTCTGCTCTTTCTGTTCTTTTTCACAGAAAGATTGCTAATCTTCCTGATATTCATTGTTTTGTACAAGCTTTGGTTTGTATAAAACCTGTCATTAAGTCAATTTCTCCTCCTTGGAGTTTGAATTTGGTTCTGGGGGCTCTTCAAGCTCCTCCTTTTGAACCCATGCATTCATTGGACATTAAATTACTTTCTTGGAAAGTTTTGTTCCTTTTGGCGATCTCTTCTGCCAGAAGAGTCTCTGAATTATCTGCTCTTTCTTGTGAGTCTCCTTTTCTGATTTTTCATCAGGATAAGGCGGTGTTGCGAACTTCTTTTGCATTTTTACGTAAGGTTGTGAATTCCAACAACATTAGTAGAGAAATTGTGGTTCCTTCATTATGTCCTAATCCTAAGAATTCTAAGGAGAAATCGTTGCATTCTTTGGATGTTGTTAGAGCTTTGAAATATTATGTTGAAGCTACTAAGTCTTTTTGAAAGACTTCTAGTTTATTTGTTATCTTTTCCGGTTCTAGAAAAGGCCAGAAAGCTTCTGCCATTTCTTTGGCATCTTGGTTGAAATCTTTAATTCATCATGCCTATGTTGAGTCGGGTAAAACTCCGCCTCAAAGGATTACAGCTCATTCTACTAGGTCAGTTTCTACTTCCTGGGCATTTAGGAATGAAGCTTCGGTTGATCAGATTTGCAAAGCAGCAACTTGGTCCTCTTTGCATACTTTTACTAAATTCTACCATTTTGATGCGTTTTCTTCTTCTGAAGCAGTTTTTGGTAGAAAAGTACTTCAGGCAGCGGTTTCAGTTTGAATCTTCTGCTTATGTTTTCATTAAACTTTATTTTGGGTGTGGATTATTTTCAGCAGGAATTGGCTGTCTTTATTTTATCCCTCCCTCTTCTAGTGACTCTTGCGTGGAAAGATCCACATCTTGGGTAGTCATTATCCCATACGTCACTAGCTCATGGACTCTTGCTAATTACATGAAAGAAAACATAATTTATGTAAGAACTTACCTGATAAATTCATTTCTTTCATATTAGCAAGAGTCCATGAGGCCCACCCTTTTTGTGGTGATTATGATTTTTTTGTATAAAGCACAATTATTCCAATTCCTTATTTTATATGCTTTCGCACTTTTTTCTTATCACTCCACTTCTTGGCTATTCGTTAAACTGATTTGTGGGTGTGGTGAGGGGTGTATTTATAGGCATTTTGAGGTTTGGGAAACTTTGCCCCTCCTGGTAGGAATGTATATCCCATACGTCACTAGCTCATGGACTCTTGCTAATATGAAAGAAATGAATTTATCAGGTAAGTTCTTACATAAATTATGTTTTTTTGTATTCCGGACTGAAGTGTGCGCTTTACACAGTGTGACTTCAATTGCCGGTCACATTACCTTCCGGCTCTGCTCCTGGAGATTATCGGAGCGGTTTCAGCAATTCTATTAATTGCAGTCCAGATCTCCCTATGCTAGATTGAAGGGCAGGTAGGCACCTCAGTCACGGACTGGGGTGTGGAGGTGTCCTAATAACTTTATTTTGTACTTTGGCTTTGTTTTGCCCAGACAAATTTATTTTTTGTTGGGGGATAAGATTGCAAGTAGTGAGGCACAGTAACTATAGTCTCTAGCCCTGGGTGTAATTTAAAGCAACAGTACATGTACAGTACATGTAATTTAAAGCAGGAACAGTCCAGGTCTTCTTGGAAGCCCAATCAGTCTTGGAACAAGGGGAAGCAATCAAAGAAAAAAAGCAGCTGAGTCTAAATCAGCATGAAGGGTTTGCCCCTGGTCTGGGATCGGATCTAGTGGGGCAGACCTTCTCTGTTTTATCAAGCATAGATACGCGATTTTCCAGATCCTTTGGCTGTGGACATAGTATCTTAGGGTTACAAAATAGAATTCAAGACCTTTCCTCCCAGGGACAGGTTTCTCCTTTCAAGATTATCTGCAGACAAGAAAAAGAGGCAGTCTTGAATTGTGTTCGGGACCTTTCTTCCCTGTGAGTGATAGTCCCAGTTCCTGTCGGGGAACAGGGCCTGGGATTCTATTCAAATTTGTTCATGGTTCCCAAAAAAGAGGGAACATTTCGTCCTATTCTAGACCTAAAGTGTCAACAAGTTTCTCAGGGTTCCATCCTTTAAAATGGAAATCATTAGTTCCATTCTTCCTTTGGTCCAAGAGGGTCAGCTAATGACGACCATAGACCTGAAGGATGCTTATCTTCATGTTCCCATCCACAGGGAACATCACAAGTTGAGGATTCACCTTTCTAGACAAACTTTCAGTTTGTGGCCTTGCCAAAGCTCAGAGTTTTCTCAAAGGTTCTGGGGGCTCTCTTGGCAGTGATCAGGTCTCGGGGTATTGCAGTGGCGCCCTACCTGGACGACCTATTGGTTCAGGCGCTGTCTTTTCAACAAGCAAACTCTAATACAGAGATCTTGTTGTCTTTTCTACGTCCCCATGGCTGGAAAGTGAATCTGGAAAAGAGTTCCCTTGTTCCAGCTACAAGGGTGGTTTTCTTATGGACCATAATAGATTCCCTAGCTATGAAGATTTTTCTGACGGAGGTCAGAAAATCCAAAATTCTTTCCTCTCTGCAATCTACTGTTTCATCATCAGCGGCTCAATGTAAGGAGGTAATTGGTCCGATGGTCACTTCCATGGATATCATACCCTTTGCTCAATTCCATTTGAGAGCTCTGCAGTTATACATTCTCAGGCAATGGAATGGGGGACCATTCGGATCTATCTGAGGATAGACCTAGATCAGTCGACAAGAGACTCTCTCCCGTGGTGGCTTTCTCCGTAGCATCTGTCTCCAGGCATATGCTTCCAGAGACCTTCCTGGGTGATTGTAACCACGGACGCAAGCCTGCTGGGATGGGGAGCAGTCTGGGGCTCGTTGAAGGTGCAGAGACTATGGACTCAGGAGGATTCTGCTCTCCCCATAAACATTTTGGAGTTGAGAGTGATTTACAATGCTCTGATGGCTTGGCCTCAGTTGTCCTTATCCCTGTTTATCAGGTTCCAGTCGGACATTATCACCTCAGTGGCTTAAATCAACCACCAGGGAGGAACTCTGAGTTCCTTAGCCATGAAGAAGGAGGTGGCTTGGATTGTTCAGTGGGCAGAAGCTCACAATTGCTGTCTTTCTGCCATCCACATTCCTGGTGTGGACAACTGGGAAGCGGACTTCCTGAGCAGACAGGCTTTCCATCCCGGGGAGTGGGCACTCCATACGGAGGTGTTCTCCAGGTTGACCCTCAAATGGGGGATGATAGAGTTGTATCTGAGTTGTAAGCTTCCAAGGTGTGGTTCAAGGTCGAGAGAACCACAGGCCACCCTGATAGATGCTCTGGCGGTCCCTTGGGATTTGTCTGGCATACCTGTTTCCTCTGTTTGCTCTCTCCAAGTCATTGCTCGTATCAAACGAGAGGGCTTCGGTAATTCTGATAGCTCCTGCGTGGCCTCGCAGGATCTGGTATGCAGACCTAATGAAGATGTCATCTCTTCCACCTTGGAGGCTGCTTTTGAGGGACCTTCTAACTCGGGGTCCATTCCTTCATCTAAATCTCATTTCTCTGAAGCTGACTGCTTGGAGATTTAACGCTTAATTCTGTCTAAGCATGTTTTGTCTGAGTTGGTCACTGAGACCATGATTCAGGCTCGCAAGCCTGTTACTAGGAAGATTTACCATAAGGTATGGAGTAAATACCTTTATTGGTGCAAATCCAAGGCTACTCTTGGAGTAGGGTCAGGATTCCTAGAATTGTCTTTTCTCCAGGAAGGTCTGGAGAAGGGATTGTCTGCCAGTTCTCTGAAGGGTCAGATTTTTGCATTATCTATTTTGTTGCATAAACGTCTGGCGGATGTGCCAGATGTTCAATCCTTTTGTCAGGCCCTGGTCAGAATCGGGCCTTAGTTTAAGTCTGTTGCTCCTCCTTGGAGCCTTAACCTTGTCCTTAAAGTTTTGCAGCAGGCTCCATTTAAACCTTTGCATTCCATAGATATTAACTTGTCTTGGAAGGCGTTTTTTCTTATTGCTATTTCTTCTGCTCATTTCTGACTCATAATTAACGCCACAGGAGTGAGCACAATATTTTCTATATGGCTCTAGCGCTGTCTAGCTGGGAAAAACTCTCAAGGACTTAGAAATTAGCATATGAGCCTACATATGTTTTATCTTTCAACAAAGAATACAAAAAGAACAAAGCAAATTTGATAAAAATAAATTGGAAAGTTGATTAAAGTTGCATGCCCTATATGAAATCATGAGTTTTATTTTGACTAAACTGTCCCTTTAACCAATTAGTGCTGGTCCTTGTGAACCCATAGTGTTGGTTATGCAAAACTGGGTTATGGGTAATAAAGGGATTATCTAACGTTTTTTAACAATAAAAATTCTGGAGTAGACTGTCCGTTTTAAAGGATGATAGAAAGCTCTTTATCCATACTGCTTGGGGCCAGAACATTTTTGGATTTTAGAATATTTGCACCTACAAATGCTCGAAGATGCACACGTCCTAATACATCTTATTCATGCAACCTAAAGTTAGATTTGTATCATTTTTAATACTTTTGTATACGTAGTAGTACCTTTTTTAAAAGGTAGCACATTACTGTAATCAGAAATATAATAGTTTTTCAAAATAAACATAGACTATTGTTTGCAGTTAAAAATAAAAAGCCTGATCTTTGTTTGGAGCATGTATTTAATCACTAGCACCCCTACACCTCTGTGTTTAACCCCTGAGCATTTTCCACATGCTTCTCTCTTTCAGAATTCCTGGTGCAGTTTTTGGAACAGCAGGTGTGCATCTTGAACTGGGATACAGGATTTGTAACTTACATGATGCAGGAAATAGGAGTTACTATACCGAAGTTACTTGAAGTGTATGATCACTTGTTTAAAGCTCGAGTAAGTAGCTGGTTTTTATTAGATTTCTTTTTAACATTAGATTAATGCATATCATTTGGAAAACGTACAAATCTAATGTTTAACAGTAGTTGACAAATTTTGATGTGGGTAAATATTGTTCATTGAGTTCTTCCCCAGGGATTTGCTGCTTCATCATGTAACATATATAGATCTCACTGTATGACCTACCTTATGATCCCTCCAAAAAGTAATTTAGATTTCTAAAGCAATGTCTACAACGTCTTAACGTTACCGACTGTTATTTAATGTGTTGAAAAGTACAAAATCAGATTTGGGCCAAGGCCAGTCTAAAGGAAGATCATACTTAAAGGGACAGTCTACGCCAGAATTGTTATTTAAAAAGATAACAACTTTACTACCCATTCACCAGATTTGCACAGCCAAAATTGTTATATTAATATACTTTATAAACCTTTTAAACCTCTAAATGTCTGCCTGTTTCTAAGCCACTAAAGACAGCCTCTTATCGCATGCTTTTTTATTTGCTTTTCTCAACAGTGGAGTGCCAGTTCATGTGAGCCATATAGATAACATTGTGCTCACGCCCGTGGGTTGTGGCAGACACTGCACTAATTGGCTAAAATGCAAGTCAATAGATAATAAGTAAAAAGTCATGTGATCAGGGAGCTGTCAGAAAAGGCCTAGAGATACAAGGTAATCACAGAGGTAAAAAGTGTATTAATATAACCATGTTGGTTATGCAAAACTGTGGAATGGGTAATAAAGGCAATATCTGTCTTTTCAAATTTTGGAGTAGACTGTTCCTTTAAGTGCCACAGACTTATTTTATTATGTTTAAAGGGATAGGAAAGTCAAAATGAAACTTGCTTGATTCAGATAGAGCATGTCATTTTTAAGACACTTTAAATTCACTTCTATTTTCAAATGTTCTTTGTTCTCTTGGTATCCCTTGTAAAAAAAAATATATATATACGTGTATATATCCTACACTGTCAGGAGCTAGCTGCTGATTGGTGCCTGCACACATTTGTCCCTTGTGATTGGCCAACTAGATGTTCAGCTAGCTGCCAGTAGTGCAATGATGTTCGTTCAGCAAAGGATAACAAAATAATTAAGCATATTTGATAATAGTAATAAATTGGAAAGTTGTTTAAAATTGTATGTTCTATCTGAATCGTGAAAGAAAATTTTGGGATTCCTGTCCCTTTAAATGTCATGGGTTTCTAGAAGATACAAAAAAATGTTGACCTATTGTGGCATAAGAGGGTTCAGAAGTTTGAGTGAGTTAAGCAATCCTTCGAAAAGTGCTAAAGAGATCTCAACAATGTAGATCAATGTTTTCACGGTTTATTCAAAGAGCCATTTCATATGGTTTGCACACAAAAAAAGTTAGTTCTTTGCTATCCAATTTGGTATTACAGAAACCTAAATTGTTTTTATCAATTGCTGTGTAGCCAAAACGCTTATTCTAATACAAGAATCACTTAGTTGTACTAGGATTTCTGTTAAATATGTCAATTGTTGGGGGCAGTTTTTAAATGCTATATAGGTCTAAGGTCATTAGCTATGCTAAAAAGGGAAGCTTTGTCAAAAATACTGTAACAAAGATTAAGTACTGAACTTTGATGTATAGTAGAATATACAAACATACCAGTGCCTTAGCTGGAAATCTCGTTTGGACTTTCAGCAAAACACTGTCATGTGCTGCACATATGTAAGATCGTGATAAAATAATTCATAACACATTCATTCACTGGCGATACCAAAAAACAAAGGATCTTACTACAAAAATAAGACAAAACAAACTTTAAACATGCAGCTTTCTTTCTAAGGATCCTTACTGGACTAGAATGAAGAAGTCTCTGCACCTGTTTGATTGCATTGAAGTATTACTCTCTGGATATGTACAAGACACAAATAAAGTCCCTAACTATGAAAGGTAAGAAATACTCTGATTTTAAATTCTTCACAGAAATTCTGTTTTTTTAGTTTGATGGTCCTATGATTTTATTGAATATACAAAGAATCTTACTATTTGTGTAATATGTTTATTATTTTCAAAATCTAAATTTCTTTTTAAAGACACGATGAGTCCACGGATCATCATCCTTACTTGTGGGATTACACCTCCTGGTCAGCAGGAGGAGGCAAAGAGCACCACAGCAGAGCTGTTATATATAGCTCCTCCCACTCCAGTCATTCTCTTTGCCTACGTTAGTGATAGGAAGAGGTAAAGTGAGGTGTTAGTATTAAATTCTTCAATCAAGAGTTTATTTTAAATTAGTGCCAGAGAGTGCTACTTTGTCCTGGGGTGTAGCCTGGTTCCTTTTCAGTCTCCACAGTAGAGCTGTGGTGGCTTTAAAGCAATGGGAACTTGTGGGACATAATTCTCACTACGCCTCCCATATTTGTGCTGCCCTATATCCTTCAGTTCAGTGACGTCAGAGGTTGGTGAGGCAGTGGCTAGGATACGCCTTCATTCTTTAGATATCCTTTGTTGAAGAAATAGCAATGCACATGGGTGAGCCAATCACATGAGGTATCTATGTGCAGCCACCAATCAGCAGCTACTGAGCATATTTAGATATGATTTTCAACAAAGGACATCAAAAGAATGAAGAAAATTAGATATTAGATGTAAATTGGAAAGTTATTTAAATTTGCATATGGGTTTCATATGGGTTTCATGTCCCTTTTAAATGGTGTTTTGGAAAACTGGTCAACTTAGTAAACATCTGATTTTAGTCTAAAAGGATTGTAACAAACTCTTGCCAGATAACACAATGCTTGCTCTGATTATGAGATCTAGAAATCCATGCCCATTAAAATATGTTTAAAACATACTTTTTACTTTAATGCTGCAAATTATGCTTATAGATTCTTTCATTACATAAGGGATGAGAGTCAGAGGGGGAGGAAGAGAGACAGAGAGAGAAAGAGACCATGGGGGAGAACAACACATAAGGAGAGAGATGGATAGAGAGAGAGACACACACACACACAAGGGGGGGACCACTGCATTTTAAAGTAATAAAACAGCAGAGCTACAGAGACTAAGTGAGACTATAACTAAATGAGACTATAATTTAGTGTAAAGTACAGAGGCAATCTGCTAAGTTAGTGGGTGTAAAGTTTGAGTAAACAAAATACAAAAACGACCCTGCTGTAAAAGAGTAAAAAACACTAAACCACATTCATTAAATTATCATTTTCACTAACAGAATCCCTTACAGTAAAATCTTACTTCAATAAGATGTGGCTGAACAGAAACATTGCTCTCTGTGCCTCTCTCTTCCTGCTCTGTATAAGGATTCAGGAAGTGACAGTGGCACATTCCACTGCCCTTAGAGGGGAAGAACAGAACTCTCTTTTTCACTTTAGCAAAGCTAGCAGGTTCACAGGACAGCAACAAAATATATGAATGTTGTTTTTTTCCGTTTTTGTTTTGTTTTATATGATTTAACATCCAGCCCCAACCCTATGTTCCACTTACTAATGCCTCTCGCTGGATTGGTTCAGCCCAAATAGGACTGCCTCAAATAAAGCACTTATGGGCCATGCAATGATCTTAACCACTGTTAACCAGTAGATGGCGCAGCATGTTGTGTAATGGTGGGCAGACCTGCTTGTGCCTCTCCATTGCACAACATCTAGCTGTGAAAAAAAAATGCTGGGGAAAAAAAATTACAATTTTTTTTTTAAAGCCAATAAAAAAAATATATTTTTGCCCATATGAAAGGTGAAGCACTGCCTCACCTGCCTCTAGTGACTGCACATCACTGCTTCAGTTTGAGGTACTCACTAACTCAGCATTTGTTTCTTTCTCAGGCTAATGTGAGGGAGAGGACCTCTCAAGCTTGGGAACTGCCTTCCTACCAGGCAGTAGTGGAGGTAAGTGCTACCTTTCTGGGACATAAGGAGACTCAGTTTTTTTATAAAAAAAAAAAAAGCACTATGGAACATAAAAGGGTTAATTGCAAAGCCTTTTTATGTTGGGGACTCTCTTCAACTTTTATGTGAAAAGTTTTCTGGGCAGTGTTATATAGCAGGCACTGGGACTGGAGATCTGTTGTATTATTTTTGGTAAGGCTCCGGTGGTTTCACTTGTTGTTTTTTCCTGGAGGGGAGACATTGGGCTTTAGGTACGCCCACGATGGGCGGGGCTTCCCCTATTTGCCCGCCACTAAGTAGGGCGCTGTTTCCCTAACAGGATTAGTGCGACATAAGCTGGGCTACTTGATTGTCTGTTCTAGAGCGGCATGTAATGTAATTTCATGCGCTTCTAGTACAGATACGTTAAGTCCGGTTTGGGTTGGTGAGCTGTATTGCGCAGTGTGACTGAACGGACCTGCATAGGGAACAAGGGGATCCGGTGTCATTTTGAACGGTAGGAGCACCTCAGCAGATTGCTGTGGTGCAGAGGTTTATTTTGTAAAGTCAGTTTTTTAGCCACTGTGCTTAAGAGGAATCTGACAGTTTGCAGAAAAATAAAGAAACCGTTTGTATTTAAAGGTACAGTAACGGTTTTTGTGTAGTTATTTTTTTCTAATTTTTGTTTTTCCTGTTAATTATTTGTTAAATTGTATTGAATAATGGATCAAGAGGGTGTGCAATATGTTACATGTGCCTTGTGTCTGGTTGCAAATGTGGAACCACCAATCCCTTTCTGTCCTACATGTATTGAAAGGACTACGTTTTAGGGATAACATTTTTTACTGAGACAATTTCTTCTCGAGCAGATGTCCAAGAATCTTCGGATGAGGGTCAATTTATGCTGCAACTTTCTCCCCACGCGTCTCAAAAATTAACGCCCCCACCAGCAGTGCCCTGCGCTTCTGCTCTAGGACCTGTTGGAGTTACTTTAAAAGACATAGCGGCGGTTATGTCTTCCACAATTTCTGATGCGTTGTCTGCCTTTCCTATGTTTCAGGGCAAGCGCAAGAGGAAAGACGAGCATATTATCAGCGAGGTTTCTGATGCTATGGTAGCAGTCTCAGAGGTACCCTCACAGGGAACTGAAATGGAGGGTATAGAGGTTTTATCAGATGGCGAGATTTCAGATTCAGAACCTTTGACTGATTCGGAGGTTGTCTCTTTCCGATTTAAACTAGAACACCTCCGTCTGTTACTCTGGGAGGTGTTGGTCACTTTAGACGACTGTGATTCCACAGTAGTAGTCGCTCCTGTGTAAATTGGACAAATATTTTGAAGTTCCTACTTTCTCCGATGTTTTTCCAGTTCCTAAGCGATCTTCGGAGATTGTTTCTAAGAAATGGGAGAGACCAGGTATTCCCTTCTGTCTGTCTCCTATTTTCAGAAAGATGTTTCCTATAGCTGACACTATCAAGGAAGCTTGGCAAACGGTTCCTAAGGTAGAAGGGGCTATCTCCACCTTAGCCAAGCGAATTACTATTCCTATTGAGGATAGTTGTGCCTTTAAAGACCCCATGGACAAGAAGTTGGAGGGTCTACTTAAAAGGATTTATGTTCACCAGGGTCTGCTTTTGCAGCCGGCTGCATGCATTGCTACTGTCACTAGTACGGCAGCTTATTGGTTTGATGCTCTGTTGAAGTCTCTTAAGTCTGAGACGTCATTGGAAGATATCCACAATGGGATTAAAGCTCTGAAGTTAGCTAATGCTTTTATTACGGATGCTTCTCTGCAAATTACTAAATTAGCAGCTAAGAGTTCAGGGTTCTCTTTCCTAGCCCGCAGAGCTTTATGGTTAAAGCCTTGGTCTGCGGACGTTTCATCTAAGTCTAAGCTTCTAGCTATTCCTTACAAGGGTAAGACCTTGTTTGGACCTGGTTTGAAGGAAATTATCTCTGACATCACGGGAGGTAAGGGTCATCTCCTTCCTCAGGATAATAGAAATAAACAAAAAGGACGTCAAAATAATTTTCGTTCCTTTCGCAATTTCAAGGGAAATTTTCTCTTCCTCCCCTAAGCAGGAAGGAAACTATTCACAATCTAAGCCCACTTGGAGACCCATCCAGCCTTGGAACAAGGGTAAACAGTCCAAGAAGCCTGCTGTTGACTCCAAGACAGCATGAAGGGCATGCCCCCGATCTGGGACCGTATCTGGTGGGGGGCAGACTTTTTCTTTCTTGGTTCAGGCTTGGGTGCGAGACGTTCAGGATCCTTGGGCTATAGAAATAGCTTCCCAGGGATACAAACTGGAGTTCAAAAATGTTCCTCCTCGAGGAAGATTTCTTCTTTCAAGATTATCTGCAAACCGGATAAAAAGAGAGGCGTTCTTACATTGTTTAAGAGACCTTTCTTCCCTGGGAGTGATTACTCCCATTCCTGTACAGGAACACGGGCAGGGTTTTTATTCAAATCTGTTTGTAGTTCCCAAGAAGGAGGGAATTTTCAGACCCATTCTAGACCTCAAGAGTCTGAATAAATTTCTCAGAGTTCCATCTTTCAAGATGGGAAACCATTCGTACCATTCTTCCATTGATTCAGGAGGGTCAATTTATGACAGTGGACTTAAAGGATGCATATCTGCATGTCCCTATCCTCAGATCATCACAAGTTCCTAAGGTTTGCCTTTCTGGACAGACATTTTCAGTTTGTGGCTCTTCCTTTCGGACTGGCCACGGCACCCAGAATTTTCACAAAGGTTCTGGGGTCTCTACTGGCGGTTTTAAGACCGCGGGGCATTGCGGTGGCGCCTTATCTGGACGATATTCTAATCCAGGCGCCATCTTGTCAACAAGCAAGGTCCCATACCGACATTGTACTATCCTTCCTGAGAACTCACAGGTGGAAGGTGAATCTGGAAAAAAGTTCCTTAATCCCGAAAGCAAGGGTGACTTTTTTTTGGGAACTGTAATCGACTCTATATCTATGAGGATTTTTCTGACAGAGGTCAGGAAATCAAAGATTCTAGAGGCCTGTCGTACCCTTCAGTCCAATTCTCGGCCGTCTGTGGCCCAGTGCATGGAAGTAATCGGACTGATGGTGGCGGCAATGGACATCATTCCGTTTGCTCGGTTTCACCTCAGACCTCTGCAGTTAAACATGCTCAGGCTGTGGAATGGAGATTATGCAGACTTGTCTCCTCGAATAACCCTGGAGCAGGAGAAAAGGGATTCACTTCAATGGTGGTTGTCTATGGATCATCTATCCCAGGGAACATGCTTTCGCAGACCATCCTGGGTGATTGTGACAACAGATGCCAGCCTTCTAGGGTGGGGAGCTGTCTGGGGTCCTTTAAAGGCTCAGGGAGTGTGGACTCTGGCGGAGTCTGTTCTTCCTATAAACATCCTGGAACTGAGAGTGATCTTCAGTGCTCTTCTGGCCTGGCCTCAGTTGGCTTGGGCCCAGTTCATCAGATTCCAGACGGACAACATAACGACAGTGGCTTACATCAATCATCAGGGAGGAACGAGGAGTTCCTTAGCAATGACGGAGGTAGCCAAGATAATCCGGTGGGCGGAAGCCCATTCTTGCCATCTGTCAGCGATCCACATCCCAGAGGTGGACAACTGGGAGGCAGACTTTCTGAGCAGGCAGACCTTTCATCTGGGGGAGTGGGAACTCCATCCGGAAGTATTCTCCAGCCTGATTCTCAAATGGGGTCGGCCGGAGTTAGATCTCATGGCATCTCGTCAGAATGCCAAGCTTCCGAGATACGGGTCAAGATCCAGGGATCCCCAGGCGGAACTGATAGATGCTCTGGCAGTTCCTTGGTCCTTCAGCCTAGCATATCTTTTTTCCCCCCCGTTTGCTCTTCTTCCTCGGGTCATTGCTCGAATCAAACAGAAGGCATCAGTGATCCTCATTGCTCCTGCGTGGCCTCGCAGGATTTGGTATGCCGATCTGGTGGACATGTCATACTTGCCACCTTGGAAACTACCATTGAGGAAGAATCTTCTCATTCAAGGACCCTTCCTTCATCCAAATCTAATTTCTCTAAAGCTGATTGCTTGGAGATTGAACGCTTAATTCTGTCCAAGCGGGGGTTTTCTGACTTGGTCATAGAGACCTTGATTCAGGCACGTAAGCCTGTAACTAGAAAGATTTTTTTATAAGATATGGCGTAAATATCTTTATTGGTGTGAATCCAAGGGCTACTCATGGAGTAGATTTAGGATTCCCAGAATTTTGTCTTTTCTCCTAGAAGGATTGGAGAAGGGTTTATCGGCAAGTTCCCTAAAGGGTCAGATCTCTGCCTTATCTATTTTGTTACACAAACGTCTGGCTGATGTCCCAGATGTTCAAACTTTTTGTCAGGCCTTGGTTAGGATCAGGCTTGTGTTCAAACCAGTTTCTCCTCCATGGAGTTTGAATTTAGTTCTTAAGGTTCTTCAAGGGGCTCCGTTTGAGCCTATGCATTCCTTAGATATTAAGTTGTCATCTTGGAAGGTTTTATTTCTTGTTGCTATTTCTTCAGCTCGAAGAGTGTCTGAGCTTTCGGTGTTGCAATACAATTCGCCTTACCTTATTTTCCATTCGGATAAGGTAGTTTTGCGTACTAAACTAGGGTTCCTTCCTAAGGTTGTTTCAGACAGGAACATTAATCAAGAGATTGTTGTTCCTCCTTTGTGTCCTAATCCTTCTCAGAAGGAAAGGCTTCTGCATAATTTGGACGTAGTCCGTGCTTTGAAGTTTTACTTACAAGCAACTAAGGACTTTCGTCAGTCTTCTTCTCTGTTTGTAATTTTCTCTGGAAAACGTAAGGGTCAGAAAGCTACGGCTACCTCTCTTTTTGGTTGAGGAGTATCATCCGCTTTGCATATGAGACTGCTGGACAGCAGACTCCTGAAAGAATTACGGCTCATTCCACTAGGGCGGTTGCTTCCTCATGGGCATTCAAAAATGAAGCTTCTATGAACAGATTTGCAAGGCAGCAAGTTGGTCTTCTCTTCACACTTTTTCTAAATTTTACAAATTTGATACTTTTGCCTCGGTTGAGGCTGTTTTTGGGAGAAAGGTTCATCAAGCAGTGGTGCCTTCTGTTTAGGTTCCCTGTCTTGTCCCTCCCTTATCATCCATGTACTCTAGCTTTGGTATTGTATCCCACAAGTAAGGATGATGATCCGTGGACTCATCGTGTCTTTAAAAAGCAAAGCAAATTTATGCTTACCTGATAAATTTGTTTCTTTTTAGACACGATGAGTCCACGGCCCGCCCTGTTTTTTTAAAACAGGTTGTTAATTTTTGTAAGCTTCAAACACCTCTGCACCTTAGCTTCTCTTTTCTCTTCCTAACTTCAGTCAAATGACTGGAGTGGGAGGGAAGGGAAGAGCTATATAACAGCTCTGCTGTGGTGCTCTTTGCCTCCTCCTGCTGACCAGGAGGTGTAATCCCACAATTAAGGATGATGATGATCCGTGATCGTGTCTAAAAAGAAACAAATTTATCAGGTAAGCATAAATTTTCTTTTTGGTACGGTACTTGTTTTTTTTAAAGCTCTTTAAGGGACACGCGTGTTATCTATATGACACACATGAACTAACACCCTCTAGTGGTGAAAAACTGTCAAAATGCCCTGAGAGAAGAAACAACCTTCAAGAGCTTAGAAATTAGCATATGAACCCCCTAGGTTTAGCTTTCAAATAAGAATACCAAGAGAACAAAGCAAAATTGGTGATAAAAGTAAATTGGAAAATTGTTTAAAATGACATTCTCTATCTGAATCATTAAAGTTTATTTTGGACTAGACTCTCCCTTTAATGTTTATAAATGCTATGTTATTTTCATGTAGACAGTCTTAATTATGTTCCTAGAAGCAGTAGGTCTTGTCAAGCACCACAGTGTTCTCATATAAAAGCTGTAATACTAATAAGTTGACGCAATATAAGTATGCTACTATGCACACAATCTATTTCTACTAATGTTATGTCTATATCATGTGAGTAGAGTTTTAATTTTGCTTCCAAAAGTGGTATAGTTGTAGGTAACAGTGGTTTTTCACAAGGGCCGTAGTACACTTAAAGTCCTAGCTACATATAGAAATAAATGTCGTTGCTAAGATAGGGAGAGTCCACGGCTTCATTCCTTACTGTTGGGAAATACAACACCTGGCCACCAGGAAGAGGCAAAGACTTAAATATCCCTCCCACTTCATTACCCCAGTCATTCTTTGCCTTTTGTCACGTTAGGTTGAGACATGTCAGAAGATTCGGGGAGTCCTGAAAAAGGGTATCTGCCCTTCGAGATAGGACTGGAGTTTTAAGTAGTCATGTCAACCTCTCAGTGAGTATTGATGAAAGTTAGAGTCTGGAGATGCAGGGAAAGTTTTTCTGCAAAACCATCCAGACTACTGCTAACAGCTCCTAAGCAAGTGTTGACGAGTTTCACTGCCTGCTTTCTCTCACTCAAGTCCATGTCAGGAGCGCTGCTATAAGACACTCACACTTAAAGGGACAGTCGAGTAAAAAAAAAATGCATGATTTAAATAGGGCATGTAATTTTAAACAACTTTCCAATTTACTTTTATTACCAATTTTGCTTTGTTCTCTTGATATTCTTAGTTGAAAGCTAAATCTAGGAGGTTCATAAGCTAATTTCTTAGACCTTGAAGGCCACCTCTAATCTGAAAGCATTTTGACAGTTTTTTACCACTAGAGGGCGTTCATGTATTTCATATAGATAACATTGACCTCAGGCACGTGAAGCTCCTAGGAGCAAGCACTGATTGGCTAAAAATGCAAGTCTGTCAAAAGAACTGAAATAAGGGGGCAGTTTGCAGAGCCATAGATACAAGGTAAACACAGAGGTAAAAAGTATAGTATTAGAACTGTGTTGGTTATGCAAAATTGGAGAATGGGTAATAAAGGGATTATCTACCTTTTTAAACTACAAAAATTCTTATGTTTACTGTCCCTTTAAGAGGCTGTGTTCTGTTCCACAGCATGGATCCTGGAGGTAAGATCGTTTCAATTTTTACACATAAAACGCTATAACAGGGTCACAGTGCCGCTCATTTATACCTTGATAGGATACAGGGTTAATATCCTCTTTATACCTTGATAGGATCCTGAGTTAACTGTTTATTGAATAGTTGGGGTTAATTAATCAGTGTATTAATTATTTACATGCTGCTTTGTGTGATTTTCTTTTTTTTTTCCTGGGCTGAAACAGATTTCACTTAAGTTTCACTTTCGTTTTTTGAAAGTGTTGCACAGCTCCTATTACTTGCTGTACTTGTAATAACAGGTGAAGTACTGTCTTGCACTGTGACCGGGTGTGGTCTATGCTCATTTCCTCCGTTTTGGCTGAGACTTGAACCTGAGGAGAGCGTTTCCTCTGTTAACTGTCTGGGTCTAGGAGGTGGTGAGTGCCCCAGCCATTAGGAGTATAAAGGTGCAGTTTTCTATAATAAAAAAAGTTTTTATTTGTGTCTTTGTGGGTATAACCTTAAAGGGACACTGAACCCAAAATTTTTCTTTTGTGATTCAGATAGAGCATGAGATTTTAAGCAACTTTCTAATTTACTCCTATTATAAAATTTTCTTCATTATCTTGGTATCTTTATTTGAAATGCAAGAATGTAAGTTTAGATGCCGGCCCATTTTTGGTTAACAACCTGGGTTGTTCTTGCTGATTGGTGGATAAATTCATCCACCAATAACAAAGTGCTCTCCAGAGTCCTGAACTAATAAAAAAAGCTTATATGCCTTATTTCTCTTGTAAGGTGTATCCAGTCCACGGATCATCCATTACTTGTGGGATATTCTCCTTCCCAACAGGAAGCTGCAAGAGGATCACCCACAGCAGAGCTGTCTATATAGCTCCTCCTCTAACTGCCACTCCCAGTCATTCTCTTGCTGCTCTCGACAAGAAAGGAAGTAGCTAGAGAGATGTGGTGTTTTTATTTAGTTTATCTTCAATCAAAAGTTTATTTTCAAATGGTACCGGAGTTGTACTATTTTAGCCTCAGGCAGAAAGTAGAAGAAGAGTCTGCCTGTGGTCTTTGATGATCTTAGCAGGTTGTAACTAAGATCCATTGCTGTTCTCACACATAACTGAAGAGAGAGGTAACTTCAGCTGGGGGAATGGCGTGCAGGGTCTCCTGCTATGAGGTATGTGCAGTTTAAATTTTTCTAGAGAAAGAATATGCTAGAAAATGCTGTTAATACCGGATTTATTTAAGGTAAGCCTGATTACAGTGATTTAATAACGACTTGTATCATGCTAGCTGTAAAAGGTAATATTCTTATTACTTTCTCACATTACTGAAAAATAAAACGTTTGCTGGAAGTGTTTAAACGTTTTTTTATACATATTGGTGATAAAACTTTATTGGGGCCCAGTTTTTTCCACATGGCTGGCTAGATTTTGCCTAGGGATAGTTTTGTTAGGCCCTCTCACTGTCAATACAGGGTAGGAGGGGCCTATTTTCGCGCCTAAATGCGCATTAGATTTTGCAGCTTGAGACATCCAGTTTCCCTGAAGGAGTCCCCTGAACACTTAGGACCTCTCTAAAGGGTTTTTGTGCCTTTCAAAGTCGTTATATGGGCAGGTAGGGCCACAGCAGAGCTGTGGCAGTTTGTTGTGACTGTTGAAAAATGTTTATTGTTTTTTTGATCCGGTTTTGAAACTAAGGGGTTAATCATCCATTTGCAAGTGGGTGCAATGCTCTGTTAATCTATTATACACACTGTAAAAATTTCGTAAGATTTACTGCTTTTTATCACTGTTTTTCAATTTCTGACAAAATTTGTTTCTCTTAAAGGCACAGTACTGTTTTTATTTTTTGCTTGTTTACATTTATCAAAGTGTTTTCCAAGCTTGCTGGTCTCATTGCTAGTCTGTTTAAACATGTCTGACATAGAGGAAACTCCTTGTTCATTATGTTTAGAAGCCATTGTGGAATCCCCTCTTAGAATGTGTACCAAATGTACTGATTTTACTTTAAGTTATAAAGATCATATTCTGTCTTTAAAAGATTTATCACCAGAGGAAACTGACAAGGGGGAAGTTATGCCGACTAACTCGCCCCACGTGTCAGAACCTTTGACTCCCGCTCAAGAGGCGCCAAGTACATCTAGCGCGCTCATGGCGTTTACTTTACAAGACATGGTGGCAGTTATGGATCATACCCTTACAGCGGTATTGTCCAAACTACCAGGGTTACAAGGAAAGCGAGACAGCTCTGGGACTAGAAAAAATACAGAGCACTCTGACGCTTTAGTAGCTATGTCTGATATCCCCTCACAATATGCAGAAGCTGAGGCAGGAGAGCTTTTTTCTGTGGGTGATTTTTCTGACTCAGGGAAGATGCTTCAACCTGATTCTGAGATGTCAACATTTAAATTTAAGCTTGAACACCACCGTGTGTTGCTCAGGGAGGTTTTAGCTACTCTGGATGACACTGACACCATTATAGTGCCAGAGAAATTGTGTAGATTGGATAAATACTATGCAGTGCCTGTTTACACTGATGTTTTTCCAATACCTAAAAGGTTTTCAGAAATTATTACTAAGGAATGGAATAGACCAGGTGTACCGTTCTCTCCCCCTCCTATTTTTAAGAAAATGTTTCCAATAGATGCCGCTACACGGGACTTATGGCAAACGGTCCCTAAGGTGGAGGGAGCAGTTTCTACCCTAGCTAAGCGTACAACTATCCCCGTCGAGGACAGTTGTGCTTTCCTAGATCCAATGGATAAAAAGTTAGAGGGTTACCTTAAGAAAATGTTTATTCAACAGGGTTTTATTCTCCAGCCTCTTGCATGCATTGCCCCGGTCACTGCTGCTGCGGCCTAAGAACTCAGGTTTTGCTATTCAGGCGCGTAGGGCGCTATGGCTTAAATCCTGGTCAGCTGACGTTACTTCAAAGTCTAAGCTTCTCAACATTCCCTTCAAGGGGCAGACCCTATTCGGACCTGGACTGAAGGAGATCATTTCTGATATTACTGGAGGAAAAGGTCATGCCCTTCCTCAGGATAGGTGTAACAACTTAAAGACCAAACAAACTAATTTTCGTGCCTTTCGAAACTTTAAGATGAGCGCGGCATCATCTTCCTCCAATACAAAACAAGAGGGAAATTTTGCCCAGTCCAAGCCGGTCTGGAGACCTAACCAGGCTTGGAACAAAATTAAACAGGCCAAGAAGCCTGCTGCTGCCTCTAATACAGCATGAAAGATTGGCCCTCGATCCGGTAACGGATCTAGTAGGGGGCAGACTTTCTCTCTTCGCCCAGGCTTGGGCAAGAGATGTCCAGGATCCCTGGGCGTTGGAAATTGTGTCCCAGGGATATCTTCTGGACTTCAAAGCTTCTTCCCCAAAAGGAAGATTTCACCTCTCACAATTATCTGCAGACCAGATAAAGAGAGAGGCATTCTTACATTGTGTTCAAGACCTCCTAGTTATGGGAGTGATCCACCCAGTTCCAAAGGAGGAACAGGGGCAAGGATTCTATTCAAATCTATTTGTGGTTCCCAAGAAAGAGGGAACCTTCAGACCAATCTTAGATCTCAAGATCCTAAACAAATTTCTCAGGGTCCCATCTTTCAAGATGGAGACTATTCGAACCATCCTACCTATGATCCAGGAGGGTCAATACATGACTACTGTGGACTTAAAGGATGCTTCTCTTCACATTCCGATACCCAAAGATCATCATCGGTTTCTCAGGTTCGCCTTCCTAGACAGGCATTACCAGTTTGTGGCTCTTCCCTTTGGGTTAGCTACGGCACCAAGAATCTTAACGAAGGTTCTGGGGTCACTTCTGGCGGTCCTAAGGCCGCGGGGCATAGCAGTAGCCCCTTACTTAGACGACATTCTGATACAGGCGTCGAATTTCCAAATTGCCAAGTCCCATACGGACATTGTTCTGGCATTCCTGAGGTCTCATGGGTGGAAAGTGAACGAAAAGAAGAGTTCTCTTTCCCCTCTCACAAGAGTTTCCTTCCTGGGAACTCTGATAGATTCTGTAGAAATTAAGATTTACCTGACAGAGGCCAGGTTGTCAAAACTTCTAAATTCCTGCCGTGTTCTATATTCTACTTCTCGCCCTTCGGTGGCTCAGTGTATGGAAGTAATCGGCTTAATGGTAGCGGCAATGGACACAGTGCCGTTTGCCCGCCTACATCTCAGACCGCTGCAACTCTGCATGCTCAGTCAGTGGAATGGGGATTACACAGATTTGTCCCCTTTACTAAATCTGGATCAAGAGACCAGGGATTCTCTTCTCTGGTGGCTATCTCGAGTCCATCTGTCCAAAGGTATGACCTTCCACAGGCCAGATTGGACAATAGTAACAGATGCCAGCCTTCTGGGCTGGAGGGCAGTCTGGAACACTCTGAAGGCTCAGGGGTCATGGACTCAGAAGGAGGCTCTCCTTCCGATAAACATTCTGGAACTAAGAGCGCTATTCAATGCTCTTCAGGCTTGGCCTCAGCTAGCAGCAGTGAGGTTCATCAGATTTCAGTCGGACAACATCACGACTGTAGCTTACATCAACCATCAAGGGGGAACAAGGAGTTCCCTAGCGATGTTGGAGGTTTCAAAGATAGTAGAGAACTGGGAGGCGGATTTTCTAAGTCGACAGACTTTTCATCCGGGGGAGTGGGAGCTCCATCCGGAGGTGTTTGCACAGTTGATTCAACGTTGGGGCAAACCAGAACTGGATCTCATGGCGTCTCGCCAGAAAGCCAAGCTTCCTTGTTACGGATCCAGGTCCAGGGATCCCATGGCAGCGCTGATAGATGCTCTAGCAGCGCCTTGGTCCTTCAACCTGGCTTATGTGTTTCCACCGTTTCCTCTGCTCCCTCGTCTGATTGCCAAGGTCAAGCAGGAGAGAGCATCGGTGATTGTGATAGCACCTGCGTGGCCACGCAGGACTTGGTATGCAGATCTGGTGGACATGTCATCCTTTCCACCATGGACTCTGCCTCTGAGACAGGACCATCTACTTCAGGGTCCTTTCAACCATCCAAATCTAATTTCTCCAACATAGGTGTGTCCGGTCCACGGCGTCATCCTTACTTGTGGGATATTCTCTTCCCCAACAGGAAATGGCAAAGAGCCCAGCAAAGCTGGTCACATGATCCCTCCTAGGCTCCGCCTTCCCCAGTCATTCTCTTTGCCGTTGTACAGGCAACATCTCCACGGAGATGGCTTAGAGTTTTTTAGTGTTTAACTGTAGTTTTTATTATTCAATCAAGAGTTTGTTATTTTAAAATAGAGCTGGTATGTACTATTTACTCTGAAACAGAAAAGAGATGAAGATTTCTGTTTGTAAGAGGAAAATGATTTTAGCAACCGTTACTAAAATCGATGGCTGTTTCCACACAGGACTGTTGAGAGGAATTAACTTCAGTTGGGGGAACAGTGAGCAGACTTTTGCTGCTTGAGGTATGACACATTCTAACAAGACGATGTAATGCTGGAAGCTGTCATTTTCCCTATGGGATCCGGTAAGCCATTTTTATTACAGAAAGAAAAAAAGGGCTTCACAAGGGCTTTTAAGACTGTAGACATTTTCTGGGCTAAATCGATTTATATATAAGCATATTTTATACTCCATAGCCTTGAGGAATTATTTTAATCTTGGGAATTATGTAAAATAACCGGCAGGCACTGTATTGGACACCTTATTCTCTAGGGGCTTTCCCTAATCATAGGCAGAGTCTCATTTTCGCGCCTCTATTGCGCACTTGTTTTTGGGAAGCATGACATGCAGATGCATGTGTGAGGAGCTCTGATACATAGAAAAGACTTTCTGAAGGCGTCATTTGGTATCGTATTCCCCTTTGGGCTTGGTTGGGTCTCAGCAAAGCAGATACCAGGGACTGTAAAGGGGTTAAATATAAAAACGGCTCCGGTTCCGTTATTTTAAGGGTTAAAGCTTCCACATTTGGTGTGCAATACTTTTAAGGCTTTAAGACACTGTGGTGAAATTTTGGTGAATTTTGAACAATTCCTTCATACTTTTTCACAATTGCAGTAATAAAGTGTGTTCAGTTTAAAATTTAAAGTGACAGTAACGGTTTATTTTAAAACGTTTTTTGTACTTTGTTATCAAGTTTATGCCTGTTTAACATGTCTGAACTACCAGATAGACTGTGTTCTGAATGTGGGGAAGCCAAGGTTCCCTCTCATTTAAATAGATGTGATTTATGTGACACAAAATTTAGAGAAAATGATGCCCAAGATGATTCCTCAAGTGAGGGGAGTAAGCATGGTACTGCATCATCCCCTCCTTCGTCTACACCAGTCTTGCCCACACAGGAGGCCCCTAGTACATCTAGTGCGCCAATACTCCTTACTATGCAACAATTAACGGCTGTAATGGATAATTCTATCAAAAACATTTTAGCCAAAATGCCCACTTATCAGCGAAAGCGCGACTGCTCTGTTTTAGAAAATACTGAAGAGCATGAGGACGCTGATGATACTGGTTCTGAAGTGCCCCTACACCAGTCTGAGGGGGCCAGGGAGGTTTTGTCTGAGGGAGAAATTTCAGATTCAGGGAAAATTTCTCAACAAGCTGAACCTGATGTGATTACATTTAAATTTAAATTGGAACATCTCCGCGCTCTGCTTAAGGAGGTGTTATCTACTCTGGATGATTGTGAGAATTTGGTCATTCCAGAGAAACAAAGATCCTATGGATAAAAAATTAGAAGGTTTGCTTAAAAAGATGTTTGTTCAGCAAGGTTACCTTCTACAACAAATTTCATGCATTTTTCCTGTCACTACAGCAGCGTGTTTCTGGTTCGATGAACTAGAAAAGGCGCTCAATAATAATTCTTCTTCTTATGAGGAGATTATGGACAGAATTCATGCTCTCAAATTGGCTAATTCTTTCACCCTAGACGCCACTTTGCAATTGGCTAGGTTAGCGGCGAAAAATTCTGGTTTTGCTATTGTGGCGCGCAGAGCGCTTTGGCTAAAATCTTGGTCAGCGGATGCGTCTTCCAAGAACAAATTGCTTAACATTCCTTTCAAGGGGAAAACGCTGTTTGGCCCAGACTTGAAAGAGATTATTTCTGATATCACTGGGGGCAAGGGTCACGCCCTTCCTCAGGATAGGTCTTTCAAGGCCAAAAATAAACCTTATTTCTCCAACATAGGTGTGTCCGGTCCACGGCGTCATCCTTACTTGTGGGATATTCTCTTCCCCAACAGGAAATGGCAAAGAGCCCAGCAAAGCTGGTCACATGATCCCTCCTAGGCTCCGCCTACCCCAGTCATTCTCTTTGCCGTTGTACAGGCAACATCTCCACGGAGATGGCTTAGAGTTTTTTAGTGTTTAACTGTAGTTTTTATTATTCAATCAAGAGTTTGTTATTTTAAAATAGTGCTGGTATGTACTATTTACTCAGAAACAGAAAAGAGATGAAGATTTCTGTTTGTATGAGGAAAATGATTTTAGCACCGTAACTAAAATCCATGGCTGTTCCACACAGGACTGTTGAGAGCAATTAACTTCAGTTGGGGGAACAGTGTGCAGTCTCTTGCTGCTTGAGGTATGACACATTCTAACAAGACGATGTAATGCTGGAAGCTGTCATTTTTTCCCTATGGGATCCGGTAAGCCATGTTTATTACGATGGTAAATAAGGGCTTCACAAGGGCTTATTAAGATTGTAGACTTTTCTGGGCTAAATCGATTCAGTTTTAAAACATATTTAGCCCTGAGGAATCATTTTATCTGGGTTTATTGATATTATAATATCGGCAGGCACTGTATTAGACACCTTATTTCTCTGGGGCTTTCCCAAAGCATAAGCAGAGCCTCATTTTCGCGCCGGTGTGGCGCACTTGTTTTTGAGAGGCATGGCATGCAGTCGCATGTGAGAGGAGCTCTGATACTTAGAAAAGACTTTTGAAGGCGTCATTTGGTATCGTATTCCCCTTTGGGTTTGGTTGGGTCTCAGCAAAGCAGATACCAGGGACTGTAAAGGGGTTAAAGTGTTAAAACGGCTCCGGTTCCGTTATTTTAAGGGTTAAAGCTTCCAAATTTGGTGTGCAATACTTTTAAGGCTTTAAGACACTGTGGTGAAAATTTGGTGAATTTTGTACAATTCCTTCATGTTTTTTCGCAATTGCAGTAATAAAGTGTGTTCAGTTTAAAATTTAAAGTGACAGTAACGGTTTTATTTTAAAACGTTTTTTGTACTTTATTATCAAGTTTATGCCTGTTTAACATGTCTGAACTACCAGATAGACTGTGTTCTGAATGTGGGGAAGCCAGAATTCCTGTTCATTTAAATAAATGTGATTTATGTGATAATGACAATGATGCCCAAGATGATTCCTCAAGTGAGGGGAGTAAGCATGGTACTGCATCATTCCCTCCTTCGTCTACACGAGTTTTGCCCACTCAGGAGGCCCCTAGTACATCTAGCGCGCCAATACTCCTTACTATGCAACAATTAACGGCTGTAATGGATAATTCTGTCAAAAACATTTTAGCCAAAATGAACCCTTGTCAGCGTAAGCGTGGCTGCTCTGTTTTAGTTACTGAAGAGCATGACGACGCTGATATTAATATCTCTGAAGGGCCCCTAACCCAATCTGAGGGGGCCAGGGAGGTTTTGTCTGAGGGAGAAATTACTGATTCAGGGAACATTTCTCAACAGGCTGAACCTGATGTAATTGCATTTAAATTTAAGTTGGAACATCTCCGCATTCTGCTTAAGGAGGTATTATCCACTCTGGATGATTGTGAAAAGTTGGTCATCCCAGAGAAACTATGTAAAATGGACAAGTTCCTAGAGGTGCCGGAGCTCCCAGAAGCTTTTCCTATACCCAAGCGGGTGGCGGACATTGTTAATAAAAAATGGGAAAGGCCCGGTATTCCTTTCGTCCCTCCCCCCATATTTAAAAAATTGTTTCCTATGGTCGACCCCAGAAAGGACTTATGGCAGACAGTCCCCAAGGTCGAGGGAGCGGTTTCTACTTTAAACAAACGCACCACTATACCCATAGAGGATAGTTGTGCTTTCAAAGATCCTATGGATAAAAAATTAGAAGGTTTGCTTAAAAAGATGTTTGTTCAGCAGGGTTACCTTCTACAACCAATTTCATGCATTGTCCCTGTCACTACAGCCGCATGTTTCTGGTTTGATGAACTGATAAAGGCACTCGATAGTGATTCTCCTCCTTATGAGGAGATTATGGACAGAATCAATGCTCTCAAATTGGCTAATTCTTTCACCCTAGACGCCACTTTGCAATTGGCTAGGTTAGCGGCTAAGAATTCTGGGTTTGCTATTGTGGCGCGCAGAGCGCTTTGGTTGAAATCTTGGTCGGCTGACGCGTCTTCCAAGAACAAGCTACTAAACATTCCTTTCAAGGGGAAAACGCTGTTTGGCCCTGACTTGAAAGAGATTATCTCGGATATCACTGGGGGTAAGGGCCACGCCCTTCCTCAGGATCGGCCTTTCAAGGCGAAAAATAGACCTAATTTTCGTCCCTTTCGTAAAAACGGACCAGCCCAAAGTGCTACGTCCTCTAAGCAAGAGGGTAATACTTCTCAAGCCAAGCCAGCTTGGAGACCAATGCAAGGCTGGAACAAGGGAAAGCAGGCCAAGAAGCCTGCCACTGCTACCAAGACAGCATGAAATATTGGCCCCCGATCCGGGACCGGATCTGGTGGGGGGCAGACTCTCTCTCTTCGCTCAGGCTTGGGCAAGAGATGTTCTGGATCCTTGGGCGCTAGAAATAGTCTCCCAGGGTTATCTTCTGGAATTTAAGGGACTTCCCCCAAGGGGGAGGTTCCACAGGTCTCAGTTGTCTTCAGACCACATAAAAAGACAGGCGTTCTTACATTGTGTAGAAGACCTGTTAAAAATGGGAGTGATTCATCCTGTTCCACTAAGAGAACAAGGGATGGGGTTCTACTCCAATCTGTTCATAGTTCCCAAAAAAGAGGGAACGTTCAGACCAATCTTAGATCTCAAGATCCTAAACAAGTTTCTCAAGGTTCCATCTTTCAAGATGGAAACCATTCGAACTATTCTTCCTTCCATCCAGGAGGGTCAATTCATGACCACGGTGGATTTAAAGGATGCGTATCTACATATTCCTATCCACAAGGAACATCATCGGTTCCTAAGGTTTGCATTCCTGGACAAACATTACCAGTTCGTGGCGCTTCCTTTCGGATTAGCCACTGCTCCAAGGATTTTCACAAAGGTACTAGGCTCTCTTCTAGCGGTGCTAAGACCAAGGGGCATTGCAGTAGTACCTTACCTGGACGACATTCTGATTCAAGCGTCGTCCCTTCCTCAAGCAAAGGCTCACACGGACATTGTCCTGGCCTTTCTCAGATCTCACGGCTGGAAAGTGAACGTGGAAAAGAGTTCTCTATCCCCGTCAACAAGGGTTCCCTTCTTGGGAACAATTATAGACTCTTTAGAAATGAGGATCTTTCTTACAGAGGCCAGAAAAACAAAACTTCTAGACTCTTGTCGGATACTTCATTCCGTTCCTCTTCCTTCCATAGCTCAGTGCATGGAAGTGATCGGGTTGATGGTAGCGGCGATGGACATAGTTCCTTTTGCGCGCATTCATCTAAGACCATTACAACTGTGCATGCTCAGTCAGTGGAATGGGGACTATACAGACTTGTCTCCGAAGATACAAGTAAATCAGAGGACCAGAGACTCACTCCGTTGGTGGCTGTCCCTGGACAATCTGTCTCAAGGGATGACGTTCCGCAGACCAGAGTGGGTCATTGTCACGACCGACGCCAGTCTGATGGGCTGGGGCGCGGTCTGGGGATCCCTGAAAGCTCAGGGTCTTTGGTCTCGGGAAGAATCTCTTCTACCGATAAATATTCTGGAACTGAGAGCGATATTCAATGCTCTCAAGGCCTGGCCTCGGCTAGCGAGGACCAAGTTCATACGGTTTCAATCAGACAACATGACAACTGTTGCGTACATCAACCATCAGGGGGGAACAAGGAGTTCCCTAGCGATGGAAGAAGTGACCAAAATCATTCTATGGGCGGAGTCTCACTCCTGCCACCTGTCTGCTATCCACATCCCAGGAGTGGAAAATTGGGAAGCGGATTTTCTGAGTCGTCAGACATTGCATCCGGGGGAGTGGGAACTCCATCCGGAAATCTTTGCCCAAGTCACTCACCTGTGGGGCATTCCAGACATGGATCTGATGGCCTCTCGTCAGAACTTCAAGGTTCCTTGCTACGGGGCCAGATCCAGGGATCCCAAGGCGGCTCTAGTGGATGCACTAGTAGCACCTTGGACCTTCAAATTAGCTTATTTGTTCCCGCCATTTCCTCTCATCCCCAGGCTGGTAGCCAGGATCAATCAGGAGAGGGCGTCGGTGATCTTGATAGCTCCTGCGTGGCCACGCAGGACTTGGTATGCAGATCTGGTGAATATGTCATCGGCTCCACCTTGGAAGCTACCTTTGAGACGAGACCTTCTTGTTCAGGGTCCGTTCGAACATCCGAATCTGGTTTCACTCCAGCTGACTGCTTGGAGATTGAACGCTTGATTTTATCGAAGCGAGGATTCTCAGATTCTGTTATCGATACTCTTGTTCAGGCCAGAAAGCCTGTAACTAGAAAGATTTACCACAAAATTTGGAAAAAATATATCTGTTGGTGTGAATCTAAAGGATTCCCTTGGGACAAGGTTAAGATTCCTAGGATTCTATCCTTCCTTCAAGAAGGATTGGAAAAAGGATTATCTGCTAGTTCCCTGAAGGGACAGATTTCTGCCTTGTCGGTATTACTTCACAAAAAGCTGGCAGCTGTGCCAGATGTTCAAGCCTTTGTTCAGGCTCTGGTTAGAATCAAGCCTGTTTACAAGCCTTTGACTCCTCCTTGGAGTCTCAATTTAGTTCTTTCAGTTCTTCAGGGGGTTCCGTTTGAACCCTTACATTCCGTTGATATTAAGTTATTATCTTGGAAAGTTTTGTTTTTAGTTGCGATTTCTTCTGCTAGAAGAGTCTCAGAATTATCTGCTCTGCAGTGTTCTCCTCCTTATCTGGTGTTCCATGCAGATAAGGTGGTTTTACGTACTAAACCTGGTTTTCTTCCAAAAGTTGTTTCTAACAAAAACATTAACCAGGAGATTATCGTACCTTCTCTGTGTCCAAAACCAGTTTCAAAGAAGGAACGTTTGTTGCACAATTTGGATGTTGTTCGCGCTCTAAAATTCTATTTAGATGCTACAAAGGATTTTAGACAAACATCTTCCTTGTTTGTTGTTTATTCAGGTAAAAGGAGAGGTCAAAAAGCAACTTCTACCTCTCTCTCTTTTTGGATTAAAAGCATCATCAGATTGGCTTACGAGACTGCCGGACGGCAGCCTCCCGAAAGAATCACAGCTCATTCCACTAGGGCTGTGGCTTCCACATGGGCCTTCAAGAACGAGGCTTCTGTTGATCAGATATGTAGGGCAGCGACTTGGTCTTCACTGCACACTTTTACCAAATTTTACAAGTTTGATACTTTTGCTTCTTCTGAGGCTATTTTTGGGAGAAAGGTTTTGCAAGCCGTGGTGCCTTCCATTTAGGTGACCTGATTTGCTCCCTCCCTTCATCCGTGTCCTAAAGCTTTGGTATTGGTTCCCACAAGTAAGGATGACGCCGTGGACCGGACACACCTATGTTGGAGAAAACAGAATTTATGTTTACCTGATAAATTTCTTTCTCCAACGGTGTGTCCGGTCCACGGCCCGCCCTGGTTTTTTAATCAGGTCTGATAATTTATTTTCTTTAACTACAGTCACCACGGTACCATATGGTTTCTCCTATGCAAATATTCCTCCTTAACGTCGGTCGAATGACTGGGGTAGGCGGAGCCTAGGAGGGATCATGTGACCAGCTTTGCTGGGCTCTTTGCCATTTCCTGTTGGGGAAGAGAATATCCCACAAGTAAGGATGACGCCGTGGACCGGACACACCGTTGGAGAAAGAAATTTATCAGGTAAACATAAATTCTGTTTTTCGTCCCTTTCGCAGAAACGGACCAGCCCCAAGTGCTACGTCCTCTAAGCAAGAGGGTAATACTTCTCAAGCCAAGCCAGCCTGGAGGCCAATGCAAGGCTGGAACAAAGGAAAGCAGGCCAAGAAACCTGCCACTGCTACCAAGACAGCATGAGATGTTGGCCCCCGATCCGGGACCGGATCTGGTGGGGGGCAGACTCTCTCTCTTCGCTCAGGCTTGGGCAAGAGATGTTCTGGATCCTTGGGCGCTAGAAATAGTCTCCCAAGGTTATCTTCTGGAATTCAAGGGGCTTCCCCCAAGGGGGAGGTTCCACAGGTCTCAATTGTCTTCAGACCACATAAAAAAACAGGCATTCTTACATTGTGTAGAAGACCTGTTAAAAATGGGAGTGATTCATCCTGTTCCATTAGGAGAACAAGGGATGGGGTTCTACTCCAATCTGTTTGTAGTTCCCAAAAAAGAGGGAACATTCAGACCAATCTTAGATCTCAAGATCCTAAACAAGTTTCTCAAGGTTCCATCGTTCAAAATGGAAACCATTCGAACAATTCTTCCTTCCATCCAGGAAGGTCAATTCATGACCACGGTGGATTTAAAGGATGCGTATCTACATATTCCTATCCACAAGGAACATCATCGGTTCCTAAGGTTCGCATTCCTGGACAAGCATTACCAGTTTGTGGCACTTCCGTTCGGATTAGCCACTGCTCCAAGAATTTTCACAAAGGTACTAGGGTCCCTTCTAGCGGTGCTAAGACCAAGGGGCATTGCAGTAGTACCTTACTTGGACGACATTCTGATTCAAGCGTCGTCCCTTCCACAAGCAAAGGCTCACACGGACATTGTCCTGGCCTTTCTCAGATCTCACGGGTGGAAAGTGAACGTAGAAAAAAGTTCTCTATCTCCGTCAACAAGGGTTCCCTTCTTGGGAACAATAATAGACTCCTTAGAAATGAGGATTTTTCTGACAGAGGCCAGAAAATCAAAACTTCTAAACTCTTGTCAAATACTTCATTCTGTTCCTCTTCCTTCCATAGCGCAGTGCATGGAAGTAATAGGTTTGATGGTAGCGGCAATGGACATAGTTCCTTTTGCGCGAATTCATCTAAGACCATTACAACTGTGCATGCTCAGTCAGTGGAATGGGGACTATACAGACTTGTCTCCGACGATACAAGTAGATCAGAGGACCAGAGATTCACTCCGTTGGTGGCTGTCCCTGGACAACCTGTCACAGGGGATGAGCTTCCGCAGACCAGAGTGGGTCATTGTCACGACCGACGCCAGTCTGGTGGGCTGGGGCGCCGTCTGGGGACCCCTGAAAGCTCAGGGTCTTTGGTCTCGGGAAGAATCTCTTCTCCCGATAAATATTCTGGAACTGAGAGCGATATTCAATGCTCTCAAGGCTTGGCCTCAGCTATCAAAGACCAAGTTCATACGGTTTCAATCAGACAACATGACGACTGTTGCGTACATCAACCATCAGGGGGGAACAAGGAGTTCCCTGGCGATGGAAGAAGTGACCAAAATCATTCAATGGGCGGAGACTCACTCCTGCCACTTGTCTGCAATCCACATCCCAGGAGTGGAAAATTGGGAAGCGGATTTTCTGAGTCGTCAGACATTTCATCCGGGGGAGTGGGAACTCCATCCGGAAATCTTTGCCCAAATTACTCAATTGTGGGGCATTCCAGACATGGATCTGATGGCCTCTCGTCAGAACTTCAAGGTTCCTTGCTACGGGTCCAGATCCAGGGATCCCAAGGCGACTCTAGTAGATGCACTAGTAGCACCTTGGACCTTCAAACTAGCTTATGTATTCCCGCCGTTTCCTCTCATCCCCAGGCTGGTAGCCAGGATCAATCAGGAGAGGGCATCGGTGATCTTGATAGCTCCTGCGTGGCCACGCAGGACTTGGTATGCAGACCTGGTGAATATGTCATCGGCTCCACCATGGAAGCTACCTTTGAGACGAGACCTTCTTGTTCAAGGTCCGTTCGAACATCCGAATCTGGTCTCACTCCAACTGACTGCTTGGAGATTGAACGCTTGATCTTATCAAAGCGAGGGTTCTCAGATTCTGTCATTGATACTCTTGTTCAGGCCAGAAAGCCTGTAACTAGAAAAATTTACCACAAAATATGGAAAAAATATATCTGTTGGTGTGAATCTAAAGGATTCCCTTGGGACAAGGTAAAAATTCCTAAGATTCTATCCTTTCTTCAAGAAGGATTGGAGAAAGGATTATCTGCAAGTTCCTTGAAGGGACAGATTTCTGCCTTGTCTGTGTTACTTCACAAAAAGCTGGCAGCTGTGCCAGATGTTCAAGCCTTTGTTCAGGCTCTGGTTAGAATCAAGCCTGTTTACAAACCTTTGACTCCTCCTTGGAGTCTCAATTTAGTTCTTTCAGTTCTTCAGGGGGTTCCGTTTGAACCCTTACATTCCGTTGATATTAAGTTATTATCTTGGAAAGTTTTGTTTTTGGTTGCAATTTCTTCTGCTAGAAGAGTTTCAGAATTATCTGCTCTGCAGTGTTCTCCTCCTTATCTGGTGTTCCATGCAGATAAGGTAGTTTTACGTACTAAACCTGGTTTTCTTCCGAAAGTTGTTTCTAACAAAAACATTAACCAGGAGATAGTCGTGCCTTCTTTGTGTCCGAATCCAGTTTCAAAGAAGGAACGTTTGTTGCACAATTTGGATGTTGTTCGTGCTCTAAAATTCTATTTAGATGCTACAAAGGATTTTAGACAAGCATCTTCCTTGTTTGTTGTTTATTCTGGTAAAAGGAGAGGTCAAAAAGCAACTTCTACCTCTCTCTCTTTTTGGATTAAAAGCATCATCAGATTGGCTTACGAGACTGCCGGACGGCAGCCTCCTGAAAGAATCACAGCTCATTCCACTAGGGCTGTGGCTTCCACATGGGCCTTCAAGAACGAGGCTTCTGTTGATCAGATATGTAAGGCAGCGACTTGGTCTTCACTGCACACTTTTACTAAATTTTACAAGTTTGATACTTTTGCTTCTTCTGAGGCTATTTTTGGGAGAAAGGTTTTGCAAGCCGTGGTGCCTTCCATCTAGGTGACCTGATTTGCTCCCTCCCTTCATCCGTGTCCTAAAGCTTTGGTATTGGTTCCCACAAGTAAGGATGACGCCGTGGACCGGACACACCTATGTTGGAGAAAACAGAATTTATGTTTACCTGATAAATTACTTTCTCCAACGGTGTGTCCGGTCCACGGCCCGCCCTGGTTTTTTTAATCAGGTCTGATAATTTATTTTCTTTAACTACAGTCACCACGGTATCATATGGTTTCTCCTATGCAAATATTCCTCCTTTGCGTCGGTCGAATGACTGGGGAAGGCGGAGCCTAGGAGGGATCATGTGACCAGCTTTGCTGGGCTCTTTGCCATTTCCTGTTGGGGAAGAGAATATCCCACAAGTAAGGATGACGCCGTGGACCGGACACACCGTTGGAGAAAGTAATTTATCAGGTAAACATAAATTCTGTTTTCTCTGCGGCTGGCTGGCTGACTGGAGATTGAACGCTTGATTTTATCAAATCGTGGTTTCTCCGAGTCGGTCATTGATACCTTAATACAGGCACGAAAGCCTGTCACCAGGAAAATCTATCATAAGATATGGTGTAAATATCTTCATTGGTGTGAATCCAAGGGTTACTCATGGAGTAAGGTCAGGATTCCTAGGATATTATCTTTTCTCCAAGATGGATTGGAGAAGGGTTTGTCAGCGAGTTTCTTAAAGGGACAGATTTCTGCTCTGTCTATTCTTTTGCACAAACGTCTGGCTGAGGTTCCAGACGTGCAGGCGTTTTGTCAGGCTTTAGTCAGAATTAAGCCTGTGTTTAAACCTGTTGCTCCGCCTTGGAGTTTAAATTTAGTTCTTGAGGTTCTTCAAGGGGTTCCGTTTGAACCTTTGCATTCCATAGATATTAAGCTCTTATCTTGGAAAGTTTTTTGTTTTTAGTAGCTATCTCCTCGGCTCAAAGAGTTTCGGAGTTATCTGCTTTACAATGCGATTCTCCTTATCTCATTTTTCATTCCGATAAGGTAGTGTTACGTACCAAACCTGGTTTTCTACCTAAGGTGGTATCTAATAAAAATATCAATCAGGAGATTGTTGTACCGTTACTGTGTCCTAATCCTTCTTCAAAGAAGGAACGTCTTTTACACAATCTTGACGTGGTTCGTGCTTTAAAGTTTTATTTACAAGCTACTAAAGATTTTCGTCAAACATCTGCATTGTTTGTTGTCTACTCTGGACAGAGGAGAGGCCAAAAGGCTTCGGCAACTTCTCTTTCTTTTTGGCTAAGGAGTATAATACGCTTAGCTTATGAGACTGCTGGCCAGCAGCCTCCTGAAAGGATTACAGCTCATTCTACTAGAGCGATAGCTTCCACATGGGCTTTTAAGAATGAGGCTTCTGTTGAACAGATTTGTAAGGCGGCGACTTGGTCTTCGCTTCATACTTTTTCAAAATTCTATAAATTTGATACTTTTGCTTCTTCGGAGGCTATTTTTGGGAGAAAGGTTTTGCAGGCAGTGGTGCCTTCCGTTTAAGCACCTGCCTTGTCCCTCCCTTCATCCGTGTCCTATAGCTTTGGTATTGGTATCCCACAAGTAATGGATGATACGTGGACTGGATACACCTTACAAGAGAAAACAAAATTTATGCTTACCTGATACATTTATTTCTCTTGTGGTGTATCCAGTCCACGGCCCGCCCTGTCATTTTAAGGCAGGTGTGTTTTATTTTTAAACTACAGTCACCACTGCACCCTATGGTTTCTCCTTTCTCTTGCTTGTCTTCGGTCGAATGACTGGGAGTGGCAGTTAGAGGAGGAGCTATATAGACAGCTCTGCTGTGGGTGATCCTCTTGCAGCTTCCTGTTGGGAAGGAGAATATCCCACAAGTAATGGATGATCCGTGGACTGGATACACCACAAGAGAAATAAATTTATCAGGTAAGCATAAATTTAGTTTTTTCAAATAAAGATAGCAAGAGAACAAAGAAATTGATAATAGAGAATGCAATTTTAAGTAACTTTCTAATTTACTCCTATCTGAATCACAAAAGAAAAAAATTGGGTTCAGTGTCCCTTTAACTATGGAGGACTCTGATATGTTAGAAGGTACTCCTTCTGTACTAAATCATACCTGTTTATATTGTGAGGAGGCCGTGGTTTTCCCGCCCACTCAATTATGTTCCACATGCCTTAACACAGTTTTATAAAGTCTAAGAAGGGAGACAAGCCTGCTAAGGCTCTTAGTCCCTCTGAGCCATCTTCCTCTCAGGACTCGGCGTCCCATGAGATTACTACCCTTGCTACATTATCCACTACACATGCAGTTCCCCGTAGCACATCTAATCCTCCATCCGGAGGGGGCCTTCTTCCTGTGGACTTTGCCGCACAGTTACAAACGGTGGTGTCTGCGGTCCTCAGTGCATTACCTCTCTGTAACGTAAGAGAAAGGTTAAACATAGCTCTCCTGACCTGGAGTCATCGAAATATTTATCGGATTTAGCTATTATGTCCCAATTATCCGATGATGAGTTAACCTCTCTAGCTTCAGAGGGTGAACTTTCTGGGTCGTCTAAGCCTCCTGCTGCGGAGGAACCGTCCTTTAGATTTAAAATTAAGCACTTGTGTTTTTTATTAAAGGAGGTTCTGTCTACGTTAAAGGTTCCAGAGGCCGCGCTGCCTAAAGAACCTATGATACCTAAATTAGACAGTTTACGAAGACCAGAAAGTTCCTTTTGACTTTTCCTGTGCCGGTTAAGATGGCGAACATTATTAAGAATGAATGGGAAAGAATTGGTTCTTCCTTTTCACCCTCGTCTACTTTTTAAAAGTTATTCCCGGTCGCAGACTCTCAACTGGATTTGTGGGGCTCCATTCCTAAGGTGGATGGTGCTATCTCTACGCTTGCTAAACGTACTACTATACCTCTTGAGGATAGTTCTTCGTTCAGAGCCGATGGATAAGAAAATGGAAACCTTTCTGAGAGAGATGTTTCAACATACAGGATTTTTATTTCAACCAGCGGCTGCAATTGCCAGAGCGGCTACCTACTGGTGCGGCTCTTTGTCAGAACTCATTGAGGTGGAATCTCCCCTCGAAGGCCAGTTTATGACCACTAGATCTGAAGGACGCTTACCTTCATGTTCCAATCCACAGGGAACACTTTCAGTTCCTGAGGTTTGCATTCCTGGACCAGCATTTCCAGTTCATTGCCCTTCCGTGTGGCCTAGCTACTGCTCCAAGAATCTTTACAAAGGTTCTGGGGGATCTTCTAGCCTTTGCCAGAACTCAGGGTATTGCAGTAGCCCCATACTTGAACGATATTCTGGTGCAAGCTCCATCCTTTCGTTTTGCGGAAGAATTCTCGTAGTCCTTTCTCAGTCTTCTTCGATCACATGGATGGAAGATAAACTTGGAAAAGAGTTCTTATCCCAAGTACCAGGGTTGAATTCCTGGGTACTATAATAGACTCCATATCCATAAGGATATTTCTAACAGACCAGAGACATTGCAAGCTAACATCGGTATGTCTTGCCCTCCAGACCCCATTGAATACCTCCGTGGCTCAGTGTATGGAGGTGATTAGTCTCATGGTGTCCTGCATGGACATCATTCCTTTTGTCAGGTTCCGTCTCAGACCTTTACAACTGTGCATGCTGAGGCAGTGGAATGGTGATCATTCAGATCTGTCTCAACAGATTGTATTAGACAGCCGGTCGAGAGAATCGCTCTCCTGGTGGTTCTATCCAGATCTGTCCCTAGGGACATGCTTCTTAAGACCATCCTGGGAGATTGTGACTACGGACGCAAGCCTATCCGGATGGGGAGCTGTTTGGGGTGCCAGAAAGGTTGAGGGGTTGTGGACTCAGGAGTCCTCCCTCCCGATCAGTATTTTGGAACTACGGACAATCTTTAAGGCCTTAAAGGCTTGGCCACTTCTGGGTTCATCCCATTTTATCAGATTCCAATCAGACAATATAACCTTGGTGGCTTACATCAACCATCGGGGGAACGAGAAGTTTCTTGGCGATGAAGGAAGTTTCTCAGATTCGCTAACAGCGATCCACATTCCGGGTGTGGACAACTGGGAGGTGGATTTTCTCAGCAGGCAATCCTTCCATCCAGAGGAATGGTCTCTCCATCCCAAGGTGTTTGCAGAGATATGCAGCAAGTGGGGGACCCCGGAGATAGATCTCATGGCGTCCCTTCTCAATACCAAGTTACCCAGGTACAGGTCGAGGGATCCCCAAGCGGCTCTAATAGATGCACTAGCAGTGCCCTGGAGGTTCAAACTCATCTTTTTCCTCCATTACCGCTTCTTCCTCGAGGAGTGGTGGCCCGCATCAAGCAGGAGCGGGTATCAGTAATCCGGATTGCTCCATCGTGGCTGCGAAGGACGTGGTTCGGATCTAGTGTGATGTCCCCATCTCCTCCGTGGAAGTTACCTTGTCGCAGAGACCTGCTGATACAAGGTCCATTTGTTCATCAAAATCTAGATTCTCTGAGGCTGACTGCGTGGAGATTTAACGCTTAGTCTTAGCCAAAAGAAGTTTCTCTGAGATTGTCATTGATACTCTTATTCAAGCTCGTAAGCCAGTTACTTGGTGTATCTACCACAAGGTGTGGAGGACCTACTTATTCTGGTGTGAAGAGCGTGGTTTTTCCTGGCACAGAGTTAAGGTTGCCAGGATCTTATCTTTTCTCCCGGATGGGCTGGCGAAGGGCCTTTCTGCTAGTTCCCTGAGGGGACAGATTTCAGCCCTGTCGGTTTTATTGCACAAGAGACTGGCTGAGCTTCCAAACATGCAGTCCTTTAAGACTCTGATTAGGATCAGACCTGTGTTTTAGATCTGGGGCTCCTCCTTGGAGCCTAAATCTTGTTCTTTTGGTTTTGCAACAGGTTCCGTTTTGAGCCTCTGCATTCTGTTGACATTAAATTGTTATCCTGGAAGGTTCTCTCTTTATTGGCTATTGTCTCTGCGCGCAGAGTTTCTGAGATCTCTGCTTTGCAATGTGAGCCAACCTTATCTGATTTTTTTTTTTTCATGCAGATAAGGCAGTTTTACGTACTAAATTAGGTTTTCTTCCTAAGGTTGTGTCAGATCGTAACATTTGTGGTTCCTTCCTTGTGTCCTAATCCTCCATCGAAGGAACTCTTACTTTACAATTTGGATGTGGTTCGCGCCTTGAAGTTCTATCTTCAGGCTACTAAGGAGTTTAGACAATCTTCCTCTTTGTTGTCTATTCGGGGAAGCGTAAGGGGCAGAAGGCTACATCAACTTCTCTGTCTTTTTGGTTAAGGAGTGTCATGCGCTTAGATTACGAGACAGCGGGACATCGTCCTCCTGAGAGGATAACGGCTCATTCCACTAGAGCAGTGGCTTCCTCTTGGGCCTTTGAGAATGAGGCCTCTATGGATCAGATTTGTAAGGCGGCTACCTGGTTCTCCTTACATACTTTTTTTTAAATTTTAGAAGTTTGATGTTTTTGCTTTGGCTGAAGCAGTTTTCGGGAGAAAAGTTTTGTATGCTGTGGTGCCCTCAGAATAGGGTCCACCTCTTCCTTTTTGTTCCCTCCCGTTATTCATTCAGTGTCCTCTGGAGCTTGGGTATAGTTTTCCCAACAGTAAGCAATGAAGCCGTGGACTCTCTCCCTATCTTAGGAAGGAAAACATAATTTATGCTTACCAGATAAATTCCTTTCCTTCTGGATAGGGAGAGTCCACGGGCCCGTCCGTTTTTTCTGGTCTATGGGCGGTCCCCTATTTATTTTATTCTTCTTGCACCATTTATACCCTAATGTTTCTCCTACTTTTCCTTGTTCCCTCGGCATAATGACTGGGGTATTGAGGAAGTGGGAGGGATATTTAAGCCTTTGACTGGGGGTGTCTCTGCCTCTTCCTGGTGGCCAGGTATTGTATTTTCCAACAGTAAGGAATGAAGCTGTGGACTCTCCCAATTCGATAGGAATTTATCTGGTAAGCATAAATTATGTTTTCAGAGTACCAGCTATAGACTCCTGTGTATAATATTTATAATGTTAGAGGGTTGATTTAGATCATAATTACTTATATTCATATTAATTATCTACTACTGATGTGCTATCTGTGGCTGAGATGGCACATCCTTAGTCTTCCATTCAAAGACCACCTATGTTACTAGCTGTAAGTAATCACTCATAGACTAGCTTATGCACTACACAGAGTTCTTTATTAATCCAACCCTTTAGAGCTTTAATGTACAAATTTGGAGCTATAGTAGACCTATCTCTCAATATATCCATTTACACATCTGCTTATTAAGTAGACCTTATTCCATGCCCTTCGCAGTATATTACTTCACCCTATGGAGTCAATATTATATTGTATAACACCTACTATGATTAGGTTAGCAAAGATGGTTCCCCCTATCAATGTACACACTAGCACCAACTGTTTCTATTTGTTTTTTTATATAGTGTATCAGTTACTGAGTATTATTCTAATATGTTTAGATCTAAAAGTGACCAATTTATCTGCCAATTTTCCTCCTATCTATTATATGCATGCAGTTAGGTCCAAAAGCGACCTCTAGTGTCTCTGGAGGAAGCTAACATAAAACACAATATAATACAGAGGTTTAAATGGTCTACCTTTTGTTACTCAGTTGTTGCTCTTTGTATTTGTCAATAGATATTAAACTGGAATAAGTGTCATTGTTATAAGACAATCATTGAAGTTTGTATACTTTGCATATCCTCAAAGTTAAAGGGATATGAAACAAACATTTTTCTATTGTGATTCAGAGCATACCATTTAAAAAAAAAAAAGTTTCCAAGTGACTTCTATTACAAAATTTGTATTGTTTTCATGATAATCTTTGTTGAAGAGATACCTAGTTAGGCATCTGAAGCACTACATGGCAATAAAGTAGGTCCAGTGGCTGAAAAAAAAAAACTGAGTAGCTATGTATCTGTAAAGTAGAAATCAGACCCTTTCATTTTACTACAATAGAATAAAGGTGGGTCAGAGACTTACAGAATGTACATTAACGCCCTTATAATACTCATGAGTGAAAGAGAGGTCTCCACTATGTTACTGAGATGGGGGGATAAAGCAGATGATGGAGTTAAAGAAAAGGAGAGGAACTCCAGTTGGCCTTCTCCAAACAAAAATTTCCATGAAAACATGACTAGATAGAAGTGAGTGGGATAAGGGGTTTCTAGTTGAACACTTGGAGAAAGCCAGAATCTTCTTCAAAGTGGGACTTTGATTTAATGAATAGACTAATCAAATTAAAGGGACCTTAAAAATAAAATAAATGCTAGATAGAACTATTGATTCAAAGAAAAGATTAGATGAATATCGATAAAACAATGGAAGCTGCCATGTTGTAACTTTGGTTACTTTCTCTGCTGTGGCCAGTTAGGGTCAATTAGAAATAGATCACTAGAGTGTGCAGCCATTTGCTGTGTGGAATATAAGTGTTCTGCAGGAACTGAAAAGCTCACAATTTCAGAATGGAATTACAGGAAAAGGGGACAAAATAAAATATATTGTAGAGTTATATGTATATATATATATATATATATATATATATATATATATATATATATATTTTAAAAATGAGTTTGCTTGTTTTGACCAACTGCTGATAACTATATTTGTTCTATTTCCTCCCCAACACCTTTTCATCCCTATTTTAGGAGGCGATTTAATACAATCTGCTTAGATGCCATTTCATGTTACCTAGTTGAGCTTCAGTCCATGAATCCAAGTCAAGCATTGCAGACAACTATTGGAAACTTCAAATCTTTACAAGCCAAATTAGAAAGGTTAAGTTAATGGTCAACTGGATCATCACACAATAACAATGTACTGCCTTGGACGGCTATATTAGCACTTCAGAAGGATTGGACACCAAGTGACCGTGGGAGGCTACCATGTTGAATAACATTGTTTATGGGTCCTAGGATAATAAACTTGGTCCAGCTCTCTTGTAGACAACAATCATGACTGTTATGGTGGTATTTTATTGTAGATATGATGAGCTGCTTTTTCAGGTTCTTTTTCAGTGCGAATCTGTTCCAATTTGGAAGTATCATAAGGGTTACATTTTACAAATTTTTCTGTATATTGTAATAATCAACAATCTCAATACCCAACATTCATTAAACGAACATGTTCATTATAACAAAGAATCTTATGTCTATTGAACAACGGGATCCATTCAAGAGGAGTTTTTAATTTTAATAGCAGTTTTATTCACTTTTTTGCAGTATTTTATTTAAAAAAAATTGTTCAGTACTTTTTGATTGTTCCATTTCTCTTTTTGAGCATTAAGCTGGTTGACTGACGTTTGTGTGTGTGTAAAATGTAATTAAAGTGAGAACAAATCTGAGCAGCCTTTCCTGCTCAATGGTTATTGCATGATATTGGAAGTGATCATCACACGGGACTGAACAGAAAGATTCGCTTCATTAAATGATTTAAATATCAGTTCTATTGCAAAGCTCTATGTAACGAACTAATAGACTTTTTTTTTTTTTTTCCTTTACACTGTGACAATGTTCGTTTAACTCTTGAAAAATTGGGTAATTGTTCTAAAATCCTATAAGCAGTTTTCAAAAATTGTGTAAAATATTAACACTTTGAAAATATTTTTTGTATGCTCATAAATTTTTATGCCCTGAATTATCATTGTAATTCACTGAAGACTTGTGGAAATAATGAACATCAAAATAGCCATGTGAAAATTAAAATATTCATTTCACAGCTGTACATTTTTCTAAGTTACCAATTTTTGTTTGGCGGGGGGGGGGGGGTGTCTGAATTGTTATTATTTATGTTGGTCTTTTAAATTTAAACAAAGTATACAACTGTTATAACAATAACACAAAACTGAACATGCATTTCTTTCATGTAATTAACAAGAGTCCATGAGCTAGTGACGTATGGGATATACATTCCTACCAGGAGGGGCAAAGTTTCCCAAACCTTAAAATGCCTATAAATACACCCCTCACCACACCCACAAATCAGTTTTACAAACTTTGCCTCCAAGGGAGGTGGTGAAGTAAGTTTGTGCTAGATTCTACGTTGATATGCGCTCCGCAGCAAGTTGGAGCCCGGTTTTCCTCTCAGCGTGCAGTGAATGTCAGAGGGATGTGAGGAGAGTATTGCCTATTGAATGCAGTGATCTCCTTCTACGGGGTCTATTTCATAAGGTTCTCTGTTATCGGTCGTAGAGATTCATCTCTTACCTCCCTTTTCAGATCGACGATATACTCTTATATTTACCATTACCTCTACTGATTCTCGTTTCAGTACTGGTTTGGCTTTCTACAAACATGTAGATGAGTGTCCTGGGGTAAGTAAGTCTTATTTTCTGTGACACTCTAAGCTATGGTTGGGCACTTTATTTATAAAGTTCTAAATATATGTATTCAAACATTTATTTGCCTTGACTCAGAATGTTCAACTTTCCTTATTTCCAGACAGTCAGTTTCATATTTGGGATTATGCTTTAATTATCATATTTTTTCTTACCTCAAAAATTTGACTTTTTCCCTGTGGGCTGTTAGGCTCGCGGGGGCTGAAAATGCTTCATTTTATTGCGTCATTTTTGGCGCGGACTTTTTTGGCGCAAAAATTCATTTCCGTTTCCGGCGTCATACGTGTCGCCGGAAGTTGCGTCATTTTTTGACGTTATTTTGCGCCAAAAATGTCGGCGTTCCGGATGTTGCGTCATTTTTGGCGCAAAAAGCATTTAGGCGCCAAATAATGTGGGCGTCTTTTTTGGCGCCAAAAAATATGGGCGTCGCTTTTGTCTCCACATTATTTCAGTCTCATTTTTCATTTGCTTCTGGTTGCTAGAAGCTTGATGTTTGGCATTTTTTTCCCATTCCTGAAACTGTCTTATAAGGAATTTGATCTATTTTGCTTTATATGTTGTTTTTTCTCTTACATATTGCAAGATGTCTCACGTTGCATCTGAGCCAGAAGATACTACAGGAAAACCTCTGCCTGCTGGATCTACCAAAGCTAAGTGTATCTGCTGTAAACTTTTGGTAGCTATTCCTCCAGCTGTTGTTTGTATTAAATGTCATGACAAACTTGTTAATGCAGATAATATTTCCTTTAGTGATGTACCATTGCCTGTTGCAGTTCCCTCAACATCTAAGGTGCAGAATGTTCCTGATAACATAAGAGATTTTGTTTCTGAATCCATAAAGAAGGCTTTGTCTGTTATTTCTCCTTCTAGTAAACGTAAAAAGTCTTTTAAATCTTCTCTTTCTACAGATGAATTTTTAAATGAACACCATCATTCTGATTCTTTGGACTCTTCTGGTTCAGAGGATTCTGTCTCAGAGATTGATGTTGATAAATCTTCATATTTATTTAAGATGGAATTTATTCGCTCTTTACTTAAAGAAGTACTAATTGCTTTAGAAATAGAGGATTCTAGTCCTCTTGATACTAATTCTATACGTTTAGATAAGGTTTTTAAAGCTCCTGCGGTTATTCCAGAAGTCTTTCCTGTTCCTAATGCTATTTCTGCAGTAATTGCTAAGGAATGGGATAGATTGGGTAATTCATTTACTCCTTCTAAACGTTTTAAGCAATTATATCCTGTTCCGCCTGACAGGTTAGAATTTTGGGACAAAATCCCTAAAGTTGATGGGGCTATTTCTACCCTTGCTAAACGTACTACCATTCCTACATCAGATGGTACCTCGTTTAAGGATCCTTTAGATAGAAAAATTGAATCTTTTCTAAGAAAAGCTTATCTATGTTCAGGTAATCTTCTTAGACCTGCTATATCATTGGCTGATGTTGCTGCAGCTTCAACTTTTTGGTTGGAAACTCTAGCGCAACAAGTAACAAATCGTGATTCTCATGATATTATTATTCTTCTCCAGCATGCTAATAATTTCATCTGTGATGCCATTTTTGATATTATTAGAGTTGATGTTAGATTTATGTCTCTGGCTATCTTAGCCAGAAGAGCTTTATGGCTTAAGACTTGGAATGCTGATATGGCTTCTAAATCAACTCTACTTTCCATTTCTTTCCAGGGAAACAAATTATTTGGTTCTCAGTTGGATTCTATTATTTCAACTGTTACTGGTGGGAAAGGAACTTTTTTACCACAGGATAAAAAGTCTAAAGGTAAAAACAGGGCTAACAATCGTTTTCGATCCTTTCGTTTCAACAAAGAACAAAAGCCTGATCCTTCGTCCTCAGGAGCAGTTTCAGTTTGGAAACCATCTCCAGTCTGGAATAAATCCAAGCCTGCTAGAAAGGCAAAGCCTGCTTCTAAGTTCACATGAAGGTACGGCCCTCATTCCAGTTCCGCTGGTAGGGGGCAGGTTACGTTTTTTCAAAGAAATTTGGATCAATTCTGTTCACAATCTTTGGATTCAGAACATTGTTTCAGAAGGGTACAGAATTGGTTTCAAGATGAGACCTCCTGCAAAGAGATTTTTTCTTTCCCATGTCCCAGTAAATCCAGTGAAAGCTCAAGCATTTCTGAATTGTGTTTCAGATCTAGAGTTGGCTGGAGTAATTATGCCAGTTCCAGTTCCGGAACAGGGGATGGGGTTTTATTCAAATCTCTTCATTGTACCAAAGAAGGAGAATTCCTTCAGACCAGTTCTGGATCTAAAATTATTGAATCGCTATGTAAGGATACCAACGTTCAAGATGGTAACTGTAAGGACTATATTGCCTTTTGTTCAGCAAGGGAATTATATGTCCACAATAGATTTACAGGATGCATATCTGCATATTCCGATTCATCCAGATCATTATCAGTTCCTGAGATTCTCTTTTCTAGACAAGCATTACCAATTTGTGGCTCTACCGTTTGGCCTTGCTACAGCTCCAAGAATTTTCACAAAGATTCTCGGTGCCCTTCTGTCTGTAATCAGAGAACAGGGTATTGTGGTATTTCCTTATTTGGACGATATCTTGGTACTTGCTCCGTCTTTACATTTAGCAGAGTCTCATACGAATCGACTTGTGTTGTTTCTTCAAGATCATGGTTGGAGGATCAATTTACTAAAAAGTTCTTTGATTCCTCAAACAAGGGTAACCTTTCTGGGTTTCCAGATAGATTCAGTGTCCATGACTCTGTCTTTAACAGACAAGAGACGTCTAAAATTGATTACAGCTTGTCGAAACCTTCAGTCACAATCATTCCCTTCGGTAGCCTTATGCATGGAAATTCTAGGTCTTATGACTGCTGCATCGGACGCGATCCCCTTTGCTCGTTTTCACATGCGACCTCTTCAGCTCTGTATGCTGAACCAATGGTGCAGGGATTACACGAAGATATCTCAATTAATATCTTTAAAACCGATTGTTCGACACTCTCTAACGTGGTGGACAGATCACCATCGTTTAATTCAGGGGGCTTCTTTTGTTCTTCCGACCTGGACTGTAATTTCAACAGATGCAAGTCTCACAGGTTGGGGAGCTGTGTGGGGATCTCTGACGGCACAAGGAGTTTGGGAATCTCAGGAGGTGAGATTACCGATCAATATTTTGGAACTCCGTGCAATTTTCAGAGCTCTTCAGTTTTGGCCTCTTCTGAAGAGAGAATCGTTCATTTGTTTTCAGACAGACAATGTCACAACTGTGGCATACATCAATCATCAAGGAGGGACTCACAGTCCTCTGGCTATGAAAGAAGTATCTCGAATTTTGGTTTGGGCGGAATCCAGCTCCTGTCTAATCTCTGCGGTTCATATCCCAGGTGTAGACAATTGGGAAGCGGATTATCTCAGTCGCCAAACGTTGCATCCGGGCGAATGGTCTCTTCACCCAGAGGTATTTCTTCAGATTGTTCAATTGTGGGGGCTCCCAGAGATAGATCTGATGGCCTCTCATCTAAACAAGAAACTTCCCAGGTATCTGTCCAGATCCCGGGATCCTCAGGCGGAGGCAGTGGATGCATTATCACTTCCTTGGAAGTATCATCCTGCCTATATCTTTCCGCCTCTAGTTCTTCTTCCAAGAGTAATCTCCAAGATTCTGAGGGAATGCTCGTTTGTTCTGCTAATAGCTCCGGCATGGTCTCACAGGTTTTGGTATGCGGATCTTGTCCGGATGGCATCTTGCCAGCCATGGACTCTTCCGTTAAGACCAGACCTTCTGTCACAAGGTCCTTTTTTCCATCCGGATCTGAAATCCTTAAATTTAAAGGTATGGAGATTGAACGCTTGATTCTTGGTCATAGAGGTTTCTCTGACTCCGTGATTAATACTATGTTACAGGCTCGTAAATCTGTATCTCGAGAGATATATTATAGAGTCTGGAAGACTTATATTTCTTGGTGTCTTTCTCATCATTTTTCTTGGCATTCTTTTAGAATACCGAGAATTTTACAATTTCTTCAGGATGGTTTGGATAAGGGTTTGTCCGCAAGTTCTTTGAAAGGACAAATCTCTGCTCTTTCTGTTCTTTTTCACAGAAAGATTGCTATTCTTCCTGATATTCATTGTTTTGTACAAGCTTTGGTTCGTATAAAACCTGTCATTAAGTCAATTTCTCCTCCTTGGAGTTTGAATTTGGTTCTGGGAGCTCTTCAAGCTCCTCCGTTTGAACCTATGCATTCATTGGACATTAAATTACTTTCTTGGAAAGTTTTGTTCCTTTTGGCTATCTCTTCTGCTAGAAGAGTTTCTGAATTATCTGCTCTTTCATGTGAGTCTCCTTTTCTGATTTTTCATCAGGATAAGGCGGTGTTGCGAACTTCTTTTGAATTTTTACCTAAAGTTGTGAATTCCAACAACATTAGTAGAGAAATTGTGGTTCCTTCATTATGTCCTAATCCTAAGAATTCTAAGGAGAAATCATTGCATTCTTTGGATGTTGTTAGAGCTTTGAAATATTATGTTGAAGCTACGAAATCTTTCCGTAAGACTTCTAGTCTATTTGTTATCTTTTCCGGTTCTAGGAAAGGCCAGAAAGCTTCTGCCATTTCTTTGGCATCTTGGTTGAAATCTTTAATTCATCTTGCCTATGTTGAGTCGGGTAAAACTCCGCCTCAAAGAATTACAGCTCATTCTACTAGGTCAGTATCTACTTCCTGGGCGTTTAGGAATGAAGCTTCGGTTGACCAGATCTGCAAAGCAGCAACTTGGTCTTCTTTGCATACTTTTACTAAATTCTACCATTTTGATGTATTTTCTTCTTCTGAAGCAGTTTTTGGTAGAAAAGTTCTTCAGGCAGCGGTTTCAGTTTGAATCTTCTGCTTATGTTTTTTGTTAAACTTTATTTTGGGTGTGGATTATTTTCAGCAGGAATTGGCTGTCTTTATTTTATCCCTCCCTCTCTAGTGACTCTTGTGTGGAAAGATCCACATCTTGGGTAGTCATTATCCCATACGTCACTAGCTCATGGACTCTTGTTAATTACATGAAAGAAAACATAATTTATGTAAGAACTTACCTGATAAATTCATTTCTTTCATATTAACAAGAGTCCATGAGGCCCACCCTTTTTTTGTGGTGGTTATGATTTTTTTGTATAAAGCACAATTATTCCAATTCCTTATTTTATATGCTTCGCACTTTTTCTTATCACCCCACTTCTTGGCTATTCGTTAAACTGATTTGTGGGTGTGGTGAGGGGTGTATTTATAGGCATTTTAAGGTTTGGGAAACTTTGCCCCTCCTGGTAGGAATGTATATCCCATACGTCACTAGCTCATGGACTCTTGTTAATATGAAAGAAATGAATTTATCAGGTAAGTTCTTACATAAATTATGTTTTTGATTGTTTGGCCTTATTTCATATAGTATCTAAACCACATTTCTTATGGTGGTGAGAGTCCACAAATCCTTACTGTTTGAAATATATCACCTGACCATTAGGAGGAGACTAAGGCACCCTACTCCAGAGCTTTAGTATCCTTCCTACCTCCCTGACCCACCCACTATTTTCTTTGCCTTGCATAAGAGTAGGTAGAGGTGTTAAGGATTATATTCAAGAATTACAGGGATATTCATCACATTTTCTCCTTATAAGGTAAAACTTGGAGGCGAGAAACTTTGGAGAGTACTGGCTATGTAAATCTCCTTGCGGGAGACAGGACAGGACAGGTGTCGCTGGGAAAGCGCCTTTAGTCCTCTCCTGTTAGGCCATCAAGATATACACCCTCAATATATCCTCTACTGTAAGTTACAGTACTGGATAGGCAATCTACAGTAGTTGTGTTCAGGGTAAGGTTAGTGGAGTGGGCAGCTACAGGGTAAGTACATGCATCCTCACACAGCCCTCAGGCTATTAGTAGGCATACAAACCTGTTCAGATTTAGGCTTGCAGCTACAGCTTTCAGATTGTATTTTATACTAATAATTTGTGATGTTAGGCTAACATTTATTCACTACTGAATTGCACTGTTCATGTTCACTGTTTTACTTACACGGTTTCCCTTTTTTAGAGCATTAATATGCTGCCGGTTGGAGCGATCTTAACTTGGTATCAATTTGGCAGTCTGAGATAGCACTAATCCGGTACTGGGGGTATGTTAAATGCACATGCTGTACAGAGCAAAGCACGGGGGTTGTTATTCTAGACCGAATGGCAATAACTCTTCCCGTCCTTTTAAGTCTTTCGAGCGCACTCTCCAGCAGTCTCCTTCCTCACTAAGAAGTTTTAACAGATTACTGTGTTAGTACAATTTTTGGAAACCTTTTACAAGCGATATACAACTATTTATACACTGTTTGTCTTTCAGTTTAAGCAAAACACTCCCAGATGGGCTATATAAATGGATCATCTACAAAACATTTATTGAAAGAAAAATCTAGTGTACAATGTCCCTTTAACACCCTCCTTGATTCCTAGTTTTGTCCATCATAGGATGATCAGAGCTAGGCTCCTCTCTGGAGGTCTTACCTGTTAAGTTACGGTGGAAGCTGTCAGGCTTCGGACAAAGTCCTTTCACTAATATATTCGTAAAAATGAGCAGTCACTGATCATCAAAATAATTCTGAAATCGTCTCTGATACAGGGATAACCACACATGCATCTGCTTTGTTACTTCCAGCTCACTCCTCCCATTTAGATAGGCTGGAGATTAACTTTCATTATTGATAAACTATAATTGGATGGATAATTGTTTTGATGTTAATTCCTTATTTCTTCTTTTCTCCTGTTAAGTGTGATCAGTCCACGGGTCATCATTACTTCTGGGATATTACTCCTCCCCAACAGGAAGTGCAAGAGGATTCACCCAGCAGAGCTGCCAGTCATTCTCTTGCACCCAACGACTAGATAGGATGTGTGAGAGGACTATGGTGATTATACTTAGTTTTATACCTTCAATCAAAAGTTTGTTATTTTATAATAGCACCGGAGTGTGTTATTCCTTCTCTGGTAGAATTTGAAGAAGAATCTACCTGAGTTTTTACTATGATTTTAGCCGGAGTAGTTAAGATCATATTGCTGTTTCTCGGCCATCTGAGGAGAGGTAAACTTCAGATCAGGGGACAGCGGGCAGATTAATCTGCAAAGAGGTATGTAGCAGCTTTTATTTTCTGACAATGGAATTGATGAGAAAATCCTGCCATACCGATATAATGTCATGTATGTATATTTTACACTTCAGTATTCTGGGGAATGGTACTTCACTGGAATTGCACTGTGTACATAAGACTTTAGCCTATTTTGCAGGGACTAGCAACAGGCTTTTTAATAACTCTTAATTTATGTTAAACGTTTTTTGCTGGAATGTAAAATCGTTTGCATTTTCTGAGGTACTGGGTGAATAAAATGTTTGGGCACTATTTTTCCACTTGGCAGTTGCTTGATCTAATTTCTGACAGTTTACTGATCTCTCTCACTGTTGTGTGTGAGGGGGAGGGGCCTTTTTTGGCGCTTTTGCTACGCATCAAAAAAATTCAGTCAGAAGCTCATTGTATTTCCTGCATGATCCGGTTCATCTCTACAGAACTCCGGGGTCTTCAAAACTTGTTTTGAGGGAGGTAATCACTCACAGCAGAGCTGTGAGATTGTAGTTGACTGTGATAAAAAGCGTTTATTCTGTAACTTTTTTTCTGCTATCAGGGTTAGTTATCCTTTGCTAATGGGAACAAACCTTTGCTAAAATTGTGTTTTTTTACAAAGATTGATGCTATAACCTTTTCAGTTTATTAATTTTCAACTGTCATAAATCTTTCTGTGCTTTTTATAGGCACAATACGTTTTCATATCATAGTATTTTACTTGAATAGTATTTCCAAGTTGCAAGTTTATTTGCTAGTGTGTTAAACATGTCTGATTCAGAGGAAGATATCTGTGCTATATGTGCTAATGCCAAAGTGGAGCCCAATAGAAATTTATGTACTAACTGTATTGATGCTACTTTAAATAAAAGTCAATCTGTACAAATTGAACACATTTCACCAAACAGCGAGGGGAGAGTTATGCCGACTAACTCGCCTCACGTGTCAGTACCTGCATCTCCCGCTCGGGAGGTGCGTGATATTGTGGCGCCCAGTACATCTGGCTACTGTTATGACTGAAGTTTTGGCTAAATTACCAGAACTAAGAGGCAAGCGTGATCACTCTGGGGTGAGAACAGAGTGCGCTGATAATGCTAGGGCCATGTCAGATACTGCGTCACAACTTGCAGAACATGAGGACGGAGAGCTTCTTTCTGCGGCTGACGGTTCTGATCCAAACAGGTTGGATTCAGATATTTCAAATTTTAAATTTAAGCTGGAAAACCTCCGTGTATTACTAGGGGAGGTGTTAGCGGCTCTGAATGATTGTAACACAGTTGCAATACCAGAGAAAATGTGTAGGTTGGATAAATATTTTGCGGTACCATCGAGTACTGACGCCTTTCCTATACCTAAGAGACTAACTGAAATTATTACTAAGGAGTGGGATAGACCCGGTGTGCCGTTCTCACCCCCTCCGATATTTAGAAAGATGTTTCCAATAGACACCACCACACGGGACTTATGGCAAACGGTCCCTAAGGTGGAGGGAGCAGTTTCTACTTTAGCTAAGCGTACCACTATCCCGGTGGAGGATAGCTGTGCCTTTTCAGATCCAATGGATAAAAAGTTAGAGGGTTACCTTAAGAAAATGTTTATTCAACAAGGTTTTATATTGCAACCCCTTGCATGCATTGCGCCGGTCACGGCTGCGGCGGCATTCTGGTTTGAGTCTCTGGAAGAGACCATTAGTTCAGCTACTCTGGATGAGATTACGGACAAGCTTAGAGTCCTTAAGCTAGCTAATTCTTTCATTTCGGAGGCCGTAGTACATTTAACTAAACTTACGGCTAAGAATTCCGGATTCGCCATTCAGGCGCGCAGAGCACTGTGGCTAAAATCCTGGTCAGCTGATGTTACTTCTAAGTCTAAATTACTTAATATACCTTTCAAAGGGCAGACCTTATTTGGGCCCGGTTTGAAAGAAATTATCGCTGACATTACAGGAGGTAAAGGCCACGCCCTGCCTCAAGACAGAGCCAAACCTAAGGCTAGACAGTCTAATTTTCGTTCCTTTCGGAATTTCAAAGCAGGAGCAGCATCAACTTCCTCTGCTCCAAAACAGGAAGGATCTGTTGCTCGCTACAGACAAGGCTGGAGACCTAACCAGTCCTGGAACAAGGGCAAGCAGGCCAGGAAACCTGCTGCTGCCCCTAAAACAGCATGAATTGAGGGCCCCCGATCCGGGATCGGATCTAGTGGGGGGCAGACTTTCTCTCTTCGCCCAGGCTTGGCCAAGAGATGTCCAGGATCCCTGGGCGCTAGAGATAATATCTCAGGGATACCTTCTGGACTTCAAATACTCTCCTCCAAGAGAGAGATTTAATCTGTCAAGGTTGTCAACAAACCAAACAAAGAAAAAGGCGTTTCTACGCTGCGTACAAGAGCTTTTGTTAATGGGAGTAATCCATCCAGTTCCACGGTCGGAACAGGGACAAGGGTTTTACTCAAATCTGTTTGTGGTTCCCAAAAAAGAGGGAACTTTCAGACCAATCCTGGATTTAAAGATCCTAAACAAATTCCTAAGAGTTCCATCGTTCAAAATGGAGACTATTCGGACAATTTTACCCATGATCCAAAAGGGTCAGTATATGACCACAGTGGATTTAAAGGATGCTTACCTTCACATACCGATTCACAAAGATCATTACCGGTATCTAAGGCTTGCCTTCCTAGACAGGCATTACCAGTTTGTGGCTCTTCCATTCGGATTGGCTACAGCTCCAAGAATCTTCACAAAGGTTCTGGGTGCTCTTCTGGCGGTACTAAGACCGCGAGGAATTTCGGTAGCTCCGTACCTAGACGACATTCTGATACAAGCTTCAAGCTTTCAAACTGTCAAGTCTCATACAGAGTTAGTACTGGCATTTCTAAGGTCGCATGGATGGAAGGTGAACGAAAAGAAAAGTTCTCTCTTTCCACTCACAAGAGTTCCCTTCCTGGGGACTCTTATAGATTCTGTAGAAATTAAGATTTACCTGACAGAAGACAGGTTAACAAGACTTCAAAGTGCATGCCGCGCCCTTCATTCCATTCAACACCCGTCAGTGGCTCAATGCATGGAGGTAATCTGCTTAATGGTAGCGGCAATGGACATAGTACCCTTTGCACGCCTACACCTCAGACCACTGCAATTGTGCATGCTAAGTCAATGGAATGGGGATTACTCAGACTTGTCCCCTTCTCTGAATCTGGATCAAGAGACCAGAAATTCTCTTCTATGGTGGCTTTCTCGGCCACATCTGTCCAGGGGGATGCCATTCAGCAGGCCAGACTGGACAATTGTAACAACAGACGCCAGCCTTCTAGGTTGGGGTGCCGTCTGGAATTCTCTGAAGGCTCAGGGACAATGGAGTCAGGAGGAGAGTCTCCTACCAATAAACATTCTGGAATTGAGAGCAGTTCTCAATGCCCTCCTGGCTTGGCCCCAGTTGACAACTCGGGGGTTCATCAGGTTTCAGTCGGACAACATCACGACTGTAGCTTACATCAACCATCAGGGAGGGACAAGAAGCTCCCTAGCAATGATGGAAGTATCAAAGATAATTCGCTGGGCAGAGTCTCACTCTTGCCACTTGTCAGCAATCCACATCCCGGGAGTGGAGAACTGGGAGGCGGATTTTTTAAGTCGTCAGACTTTTCATCCGGGGGAGTGGGAACTTCATCCGGAGGTCTTTGCCCAAATACTTCGTCATTGGGGCAAACCAGAGATAGATCTCATGGCGTCTCGACAGAACGCCAAGCTTCCTCGTTACGGGTCCAGATCCAGGGATCCAGGAGCAGTCCTGATAGATGCCTTGATAGCACCTTGGACCTTCAGGATGGCTTATGTGTTTCCACCCTTCCCGATGCTTCCTCGATTGATTGCCAGAATCAAGCAGGAGAGAGCATCAGTTATTCTAATAGCACCTGCATGGCCACGCAGGACTTGGTATGCAGACCTGGTGGACATGTCATCCTGTCCACCTTGGTCTCTACCTCTGAAACAGGACCTTCTGATTCAGGGTCCTTTCAAACATCAAAATCTAACTTCTCTGAAGCTGACTGCTTGGAAATTGAACGCTTGATTTTATCAAAACGTGGTTTTTCTGAGTCAGTTATTGATACCTTAATACAGGCTAGGAAGCCTGTTACCAGAAAGATTTACCATAAGATATGGCGTAAATACCTATATTGGTGCGAATCCAAAGGTTACTCTTGGAGTAAGGTTAGGATTCCTAGGATATTGTCTTTTCTACAAGAAGGTTTAGAAAAGGGTTTATCTGCTAGTTCCTTAAAGGGACAGATCTCAGCTCTGTCCATTCTGTTGCACAAACGTCTGTCAGAAGTTCCAGACGTTCAGGCTTTTTGTCAGGCTTTGGCCAGGATTAAGCCTGTGTTTAAAACTGTTGCTCCGCCATGGAGTTTAAACCTTGTTCTTAACGTTTTACAGGGCGTTCCGTTTGAACCCCTTCATTCCATTGATATAAAGTTGTTATCTTGGAAAGTTCTATTTTTAATGGCTATTTCCTCGGCTCGAAGAGTCTCTGAGTTATCAGCCTTACATTGTGATTCTCCTTATTTGATTTTTCATTCGGATAAGGTAGTTCTGCGTACTAAACCTGGGTTCTTACCTAAGGTAGTCACTAACAGGAATATCAATCAAGAGATTGTTGTTCCTTCCTTGTGTCCAAATCCTTCTTCGAAGAAGGAACGTCTTCTGCACAATCTGGATGTAGTTCGTGCCCTAAAATTTTACTTACAGGCGACTAAAGAATTTCGACAAACGTCTTCCCTGTTTGTCGTTTACTCTGGTCAGAGGAGAGGTCAAAAGGCTTCTGCTACCTCTCTTTCTTTTTGGCTTCGTAGCATAATTCGTTTAGCTTATGAGACTGCTGGACAGCAGCCTCCTGAAAGAATTACAGCTCATTCCACTAGAGCTGTGGCTTCCACTTGGGCCTTTAAGAATGAGGCCTCTGAACAGATTTGCAAGGCTGCAACTTGGTCTTCTCTTCATACTTTTTACAAATTTTACAAATTTGATACTTTTGCTTCTTCGGAGGCTGTTTTTGGGAGAAAGGTTCTTCAGGCAGTGGTTCCTCCCGTCATCCGTGTACTTTTGCTTTGGTATTGGTATCCCAGAAGTAATGATGACCCGTGGACTGATCACACTACAGGAGAAAGGAATTTATCAGGTAAGCATAAATTATGTTTTTTTAGCAGATTAAATAATTAAAGGAGTATGAAATCCAAAACTTTTCTTTCATGATTCACAGAGCATACAGTTTTAAACAACTTTAAAGTTTACTTTGATAATCTATTTTGCTTTGTATTCTTTCTTAGGTAGGCTTAGGAGCTGGGGGCTAGTTGTTGATTGGTGGCTGCACATATTAGGGTTGCCAACTTTTTTTTGTAAGAAAATAAGGGCGTCTAAGGAAATGGCAAATTTCACATAGGAAATTGACAAATTATATAGGAGTTACTGGGGGAAAACAAAAATGTCTTTCTTACAATTTGGTCAACCAATATTTTTCATATAAATCATGATTATTCAGTCTAGCATACTACATTCAACAAGTTTCTGCAAATCCATGAATTCTATCCATCAATTAAAAGTAAAGACATTGGGCCCCATGTACAAAGCAGGTGCGGACAAGGTTCTCAACTTGAGAACCTGTCCGTCCCTACTTTGGCTTGAACATACCGTGTCTGCTGCCTGGATGTATCACTCTGGTGAATGTGTAATGCTGCTGCCTTCTCTCTCACAGCCAATCGCATTAGAGAAGGGCCTGTCACGGGATGATTTCTATTCGCCAACATAGAGGTGGTGGGGATGGTAAGAATCACTGGTTGGATGGCTGCTACGTCTTATATTGTGGAAACCGGCTCACATGAGCGAGCCCGCTCCGCAAGCTCTGCTTAATACATGGAGCCCATTAAACATCAAAATTATTAAAGGGACAGTTTAATCAAAAAAATGATCCCCTTTAATTTGTTCCCAATGATCCATTTTACTTGCTGGAGTGTATTAAATTATTTACAAGTATTTCTATTAACCTTATATTGGCATTTGAATTAGTTTATTTAGCCTGTGGTATCTCCACCCATCCTGAAAGTGTTTGGCCTCACACAGCCAGCAGAAGACATTACACTCCCAGTGGGGTATAGAAGAGATAAGGTAATAAAATGGTAAATTTTCCATTGTTCTCTCCAAGTATTGGTTTATGGACAGATATAAGATAAAGAAGCAGGTATATTTGCACAATGTGATAAAGTAATGAGATCTGATTATGCCTACAAGCTCAACCCATTTTATTAGGTTGTGGCTTCAAAACACAAAATCAGCTAATTAATTTACACAAATGAGCCTTAAAAAAAAAAAAAGCAAATCTCATACATTTTATACTCTGCACCTGGTACAAAATAAATTGTAAATATATTAAGGGAAAAACAATTTTATAGTATACTGTCTCTTTAACTAAATAAGAGAACAAAATTAAATGTTTGAAATCAAGATTTCTTTCCTAAGACATGGAGAGTCCACAACGTCATTCAATTACTAGTGGGAATACTAGTGGCCAGCAGGAGGAGGCAAAGAGTACTACAGCAAAGCTGTTAAGTGTCACTCCCCAACCCATAATCCCCAGTCATTCTCTTTGCCTCTGTCAATGGAGGAGGTGAAGTTTGGTGTCTGAAGAAATTTAATTCCTTTTTCGGGTACTTTTACCTGCAACCAAGGATTTGGGTTTAGCTGAGTCCACGTCAATCTCTTCAGTAGAGTAGTGGTGGCTTTTAAGCAGTTAGGGAGACTAAATACACATAGAGAGAAGCACACTCGCAGGAATGAACAACCGGCTCAATACCATTGTTAGCCTGTTCTAGGGCGGTTTACCACCTGGGTGCGGCTTCATTTAGCCCAGTAATGCTTTTCACAGAGTAGAACTTTCCTGTAGCATATACGTCTGATCCTGCCTATTATGGTCAGTCCAGCATCGAAATACCTGGCAATTCCTTTCTGAATAAGGAACACATCAACCCTCAGACAATCGTTTCGGCCTTCATTGGTCCTCGTCAGTGAGGTGTAGCCATATTCCTCTAAGCACACTGAGCAAGGAATTCACGTCTGGTTTCCCCTTTTTCCCCATAGGGAGACTAAATACACATAGAAGCAGAGGAATAAACAACTGGATCGAGCGGGTTAGCCTGTTCTATGGTGATTTACCACCTGGTGCAGCTTCTTTTAGCCCAGTAATGCTTTTAACAGAGTAGAACTTTCCTGTAGCATATCAGTCTGATCCTTCCTATTACAGTCAGTCCAGCACCAAAATACCAGGCAATTCCTTTCTGAACAAGGAACACAGCAACCCTCAGACGATTGTTTCGGCCTTCATTGGGCCTTGTCAGTGAGGTGTAGCCATATTCCTCTAAGCACTCTGAGCAAGGAAGTTGTGAGGTAGTCCTTGCTTTGTTTCCTAACACATTGCTGCCCATGGTACAGAAAGCCAGAGTTGGTTACTCTGTTCTTTCTTTTTCTACAGGTCTCTGTAAGGAGTATGTGTCCTTTCACGCCTTGTGAGCTGTCTTCCTGCCGGACAGCTAGACTGCAGGTAAGTGCTTTTGTCTTCTAGGTCTTGGAGACTTCCACTTCAAAAAAATGTCATATACAGTAGATGGGGACATTTTTTAAAGCCTTTATACAGGATTTTCTTTTGTAGTGGGCAGGCACATTATGTATGTTGAGACTAGGGGTTAATATTCACTTTATTGGGACGTTTTTCCTCTTTGGGCTAATTTTGTTGAAATACTTTATTAGTATGTGTGTGGCTTATGTAAAAACTTAAAATTTGGCAGTTGGTTTTCTTTGCTTACTTAGCTAGAACAGGATAACTGACAGATTGCTTGATCGTTTAAGAGAATTCTGGCAGCCAAATTGTGTATAAGTATTACGGTAAGGTTTATTATTTTAAAGAATTTTTGCATAACGTTAAGCAGCTGTGGTATTAAAAATTCTTAAAGTGGAGGGTGGAGCTTGGCCGTTCTATGAAATAGCAGCTTGAGAAGATATCTTCCAGGCCCTTGTTTCCCAAACCCGACCATATAGCCAGCAATCTTTAAAAAAATATATCCTAGGGAGTCCCCTCTCTCTCCCAGAATCTTAATGATCGAGCGGGTATGAGCGGTTAGCATTTTGCCGAAGCCACAGCACGAATCAACTGGGCCGCAATCAAGCTGCATCCTAACAGGCTCTAACACCATCATCGCGGCCATTACCCATACCGCTTGCTTCGCAAAGCACTCTGCTGACCTGGAGCGGATGGTAAAGGCAGCAACGGCCTGTAGAGAAGCCCACATAGGGTGGAATCATTGAAGTGCTGCATTTATGTGGTGAGTAGGTAAATCAGCTAACCGGATCCACGGGGGGCAGCTCATAACTATATACTATAACTCAACCCTTAATCACTCACTGCTCCCACTACCAGAGGGCCAAACATCAGCAGCAAATACCCTCCAAGTAAAAGCACCTCTCGAACCACATAGGGGACATTATTAAGGATACTCTCACAAGGGGGGGGAAACCCTGCCTTATATATAGCTTGCATGGCAGAGAGAGAGGGAGGACAAAACCAAAAAAAGGGAGATTAAGTTAAAGAGGGCCTAGTCACCGGGGTCATTATTTTGCAGTGCGGGTGGACACTCATCACACTGCTTTGTAGAGGTTCATTCATCTGCTACTGAATTACACTGCCCTGTCAGCTTCAACGTTGCAGTTTTCCCAGGCCTCTCAGGATATTATATTATTCAGCACAAACAGTTCCTAAGGGCTAAACTGTTCCAGCATCAGCTTCTTCTATACAAGTGCCTTTTCTATCCCTATTTAACTAAGTTTCTCAGCCAGACCATATGCAGAGCTTCCAGCCCATTACCAATAATTATTGAATCTCTTACATATTTCTAAGCCCCCACAGCATACAGAATATGCCAGGACGCAAATCTATCAAGCCTGACAACACACCAACCTCCAGAATGTTACAACAATACCTAAAACTAATTGAACCCATCTCTTCCTCCACGTCCACTGCCTTGAGCGCAACTGCACAACTAGACGCACCACAGGTCCAACCCTCTTTAATTACACATTCCACAGGACTCACTAAAGAAGATCTATTGCCACTTTGCACCAAAGATGACATCAAGAAAATTATGTCAGAGGTAAAAGCCTGGTATGGTGACCTGAAAAGAGACTTGACAAGAGTGACGCAAAGAGTCACCAGTTTGGAAGAAAACAATGGATAATGACATCCAACATATATCTTGTTTGGTTTACGAAGATGAAACTATACACCACCTGCTGGAAAAAGTGGAGGATCTCGACAACAGGGTCCGGAGAAACAATCTCCGAATACGCCAAATCACGGAATCCATTCAGCCAGCAGCATTGGAAGGTTGCCTCCAAGCACTATTTCAGACAGTCAAGGGGGATAATAGTGCACCAGATCTGATATTTGAAAGGGCCCACCGCGCACTTTGTGCTAAACCTCCATCTAAAGCACCCCTAAGAGATGTCATTATTAAGCTACTTCATTTCAAAGACAAGGAAGAGATCCTGAAACACTCCAGGCTGAAACAAGACATCACGCATGCTGGTAATCGCATCCAAATCTTTGCAGACCTCAGCACCTCTACTCTCCAGAAGAGGAGAGAACTTGGCTATATCACCACTATCTTACAGGAACAGAAGATTGCTTATAGATGGGGCTTTCCAGTCAGCCTTATTGCAACAAGAGGAAATACCACGGCTGTGTTCAAGTGCAGAGAGGATCTACCCCACTTCTGTGAAGCTCTACAGATTTCCATACACCCACCAGAACTGATAAGGCGTACAAATGCTAACGTCCACCCACCAGCACCCAGATCAAAACAGCTGCCAGAGGGGCCACTAGGTTCAGATATTGAGGGACACCTACCCCGGGCAGGCACCACGGCGGAACATTTGGAACCTGGACTTTCAGCTGACTGCTTGCCCACACTTGCCTGACTGAGGGGACTCTCATTATTCAACAATGGCTTCAGGTCGTATATTATCTATGTTTATTCCTTAATTATCTGGGTTTGGGGGCGGGGATAATGCCCTGACAACTATACTTATTATTTATTGTATTGACAATTTTGTTATTGCACGGTTTATAACGTTTATTAGTGTTCTCTAATCTGTCAAAGTTGTTCTCAATATTGTTTATATATTTTGGTTATATACCTCTCATCTGATTGTGCACCATTATTACTTAAAGGGACACTGAACCCAAATTTCTTCTTTCGTGATTCAGATAGAGCATTCAATTTTAAGCAACTTTCTAATTTACTCCTATTATCAATTTTTCTTCATTCTCTTGCTATCTTTATTTGAAATAGAAGGCATCTAAGCTTTTTTTTTGGTTCAGACTCTGGACCGCAGTTTTTTATTGGTGGATGAATTTATCCACCAATCAGCAAGGACAACCCAGGTTGTTCACCAAAAATGGGCCGGACATCTAAACTTACATTCCAAATAAAGATACCAAGAGAATAAAGAAAATTTGATAATAGGAGTAAATTAAAAAGGCGCTTAAAATGTCATGTTGTATCTGAATCATGAAAGAAAAATTTTGGGTTCGGTGTCCCTTTAACTAACAAGGCAACACAGTTAAACGCACTTAGCGACAGCAATTAGTCTTGTTTTTTCCAGCGCTACCCTGATAATTCAGACACCCACTTAAATATAGGCTCATTTGCGTAACCTTTTCCAATGTCTTCCCCCGAGCACAAACCGACTTTATACTAGTATGAATGACATAACTACCCTGCAGCCACAACCTCTTAAATTGATAACAATCAATGCTAAAGGGCTTAACCTCTTAAGGACATATGACGGAAATTTTCCGTCATAAAACAATTGAGCAAACTGAAAGCTGTATCCTTAAAGGGTTAATAGTCCTGAAAAAAGATCAATAGCTTTTAATCAGCTATATAAAGATCTTGGAGACATCATCTACATTCAGGAGACACACTTTAAAAAAAGGCAGGGAACCCAAGTTTATTAGCAACCGATTTAAGACCTCATTTTTAGCCTCAGGTAACACGAAGAAAGGTGGCGTGGGCATTTTCTTTAAAAATACGACTCATTTTCAACCAAAATATGTAGTTAAGGATCCCAATGGGTCATATTTGATAGTCATTGGCTTATTGTTTTCACACTCACGTAACCTTGGCAAATTGTATATTTACCTAATAAAGGCCAACACACAGTCTTTAAACAAGTAACCCAATTATTGCTGGAACACACTAAAGGCATTTTGCTCTTGGGGGGGAGACTTTAACCTACCATTGGACCCGGTTCTAGACACCTTAACGGGCAAAATTAACACCCCACAAAAGGTCATAAAAAGCATACACTCCTGTCTACAACAACTCAAATTGCATGACATATGGAGGTCAGTACACCATACTACTCAGGACTACACATTTTACTCACACCCGCACCATCTATACACCAGGATCGACTTATTGATAACGGACCAAATAGGAATTTCCATAATGAACTCTACCATACTACCAATTAAATGGTCCGACCATGCCCCAGTACAGTGCACAATAATGACGATATCTTGCTCACACTAACCAACATTGACATATCACTAGCTAAAACACTAACGATCTTCAGGTCCTACGGAGCAGCCTCAAATTTCCACATTAATCTGTCAAAATCTGAATTATTGAACATTACATACAATCCTTAAGTGCTCATCAGGGAATTGCAAGACTGTCCTTTAGGAACACAGCAATCTAAAATGAAATATCTAGGAATTTACCTATCCCCAGACCAGCAGGAGGTATTTCAAGCTAATTATAAATTCCTAGAAAATAACCTCATTGCAGATTTATCTAGTTGGAAAAATAAATTGATCTCCTGGGTGGGCCAGATCAATGTGATTACTGTATCTACTTCAAACCACACCTATTCCTTTACCGACAAACTACCTACACAAAATACAGGGCATCATAGAACATTATATATGGGGAGATATCAGACCAAGAATCGCCAAAAAAAAAAACATTGTACCTACCTAAAGATAAGGGAGGTCTTGGGGTCCCTAACATACACATCTATAAACAAGCAATCACCTTAAACAGACTCCTAGATTGGTGCAATAATGATCACAATAAAGAGTGGGTGCAGTTGGACTGTGACATTCTAGACACGAGAAATGCAGGCTTAACTGCATGGCTGCTAGGGAAAGATAGACCGACAGTTATATCAGCTTACCCTTTGCTCTCAGACTTTTACACCAACTGGGACAGAATACTTAACACCTCAACGAATATATTCTCACAGTTCTCCCCACTGACGCCTACCTTGCAAAACCCTGCAGTCCCTTGGAACCACAAAAAAAAAAAAAAATAGATAAAAAAACACCCTTTAAGGAGTTGACAATTTCAGCACTGACCGAGGGGAACAAGCTCAAACCCCTTACAGAAATTAAAGATGCTATACCTGAAATCAATATCACATTCCCAGTTTAGCCACTTCTTAGCGACACATAAACATAATCTTACAAGACCAGTGACACCCTTTGAAAACACTTGTCTATGCGAAACACCAACAGCACACGCGGTATCACTTTTGTATAGATTCCTACTGGTAGAGGACACGCATTTATTTCCCTCGTACACAAAAGCTTGGGAAAAAGAATTACAAACAGACATTGACTTCCTGGACTGGCAGATAGCTTTCCAGATCACACAACAAGCTTCAATCTCAACTAGAGTACAGGAGTCCAGCTACAATTTTTTATCCAGGTGGTATCTTACGCCTAGTAGGCTACAACGCATATATAAAACTACATCGGGGAGGTGCTGGAGGGACAGCGGAGGTGAGGGAACTCCCACGCACATCTGGCGGGACTGTCCTAGATTGGATACATATTGGACAGAGATTCTGGAACACATTGAAACAGCAACAGGGAAACCACTAAAGAATAGTCCCAAGACACTATTATACTTATTACCCAAACTCAAGAGTAAAGTGAGTAGAGCCTTGAGGCTGATTATGTTAAACAGTGCGAAGATGCTGATGCCGAAACATTGGAAAGCAAAGAATGCTCCAACGGTTGGGGAATGGCAACGCCAGGTAGACACCCTAATACACTTAGAAAGGTACCAAAACATACAGTTGGGAACAACAGATACACACAAACTCATGCTAGAACAATAGGCTGACTGCAAATCCCACCTTGGACAGGAGTTACTGGGAGGACTAGTCAGACCAATAGGGTAGGAACTAAGCACTACTGAGTTTCTCATGATGTGCACGACGGGTTGAGTGGAACACACTGTCTTAAAGTGTATTAAGAATCATTATAGAATACATATTTTCCTTTATATTCCCTTGTATATGTACACCTATTTCTTGCTCATAGCACCGCATGGACTGGTTTACTCTTATGGACACTACCTTTAGCTGTTAATCTGAAATAACCATGTCCGGACAACTTGTAATTTCAAAGAAAAGTTTATTGTATAGGGCACTATGTGCCAACATTTTGACAATCACATGTAAGCATAAAATGTTGAATCAGTTTGTAACATTTATTGATCTTCAATAAAGCTTTTTTGAAACTGAAAAAAAAAATCTTAAAGTGACTGTATTAAAAAAAATTCTACAACTTGGGGAATTTTTTTATTTAGTATTATGGACATGGACCAAGACTCTGTCTTTTTACAAATGCTTGTTATGCCTTGAGGCACGAATTGTTTTGCCTATGCAATTTTGTGCTGCATGCTTAGCTAGAACACTTCAATTTAAAGATATATTTCTTTTGCAAGATGTACCGAGTCCACGGATTCATCGTAACTTGTGGGATATTGTCCTTCCTGCCAGGAAGTAGCAAAGAGAGCACCACAGCAGAGCTGTCTATATAGCTCCCCCTTAACTCCACCCCCCAGTCATTCTCTTTGCTGGCTCTAAGCAGGAAGGGTAAAGAGAAGAGGTGTTAAACTGTTAGTTTTATTTTATCTTCAATCAAGTGTTTGTTATTTTTAAATGGTACCGGTGTTGTGCTATTTACTCTCAGGCAAGACATAGATGAAGATTTCTGCCTGGAGGATGATGATCTTAGCATTTGTAACTAAGGTCCACTGCTGTTCCCACAGAAGCTGAGGAGTACAGGAAAACTTCAGTGTGAGGAACAGGTTTCTTGCTATACAGCAATGAGGTATGTTCAGTCATATTTTCTGAAGAGACTGTGTTAACTCAGAAAGGCTGACAGTGTCCCCATAGGGGAAGGGGAAGCAGTAATCCTAGTGTTATCAGAGGTTTTTACTAGCTTGCATAAAGGGTTAATTTTTTGTGGGCACTCAGTTTGTTATGTGAATTTGGAACAAACGTTTTTGTGTCTGGGAGTAACGTTTTCTGTTTTATGGGACATTTGCTAGAGGGTGCTTTGGGGTTGTTTATAACCCAGATGGCTTTCAGGCAGGGTTTGTTATTTTTGTGTAGGCCCCAGCAACATCGAGTGAGGTGGGCGGGGCCTACATTTACAAGCAGCAAGCAACTTCTCCTGAGGTCCTGAGAGTCTTCTGAGGGACTAATTGAAGCTTTAAACCCCATATTATCGCTTCCTAAGGGCAGGTAGGGCCACAGCAGAGCAGAGTGCTTTAGAGGGTTTTAACCGGTTTTAGATACTTATCAATCTGTTTTTTTTTCATTTGGGGGTCTATTGCTTTTTTACTTGTGGTGCAATCCTTCTAAGGCTTAGTGGGTACACTGTTAAAATTTGAAGCAATTTTAACCTGTTTTACAGTTTGTGTATGCCTTTTTTTCTCTTAAAGGTACAGTACCGTTTTTCAAATTGTGTTTTTTTTCATTAAATAAAGTGTTTTCCAAGCTTGCTTGCTTCATTACTAGCCTGTTAAACATGTCTGACACTGAGGAAACTCATTGTTCAATTTGTTTAGAAGCCATTGTGGAACCCCCTCTAAGAATGTGTCCCAATTGTACTGATATGTCTATAAATTGCAAACAGCATATTTTGACTTATAAGAATTTGGCATTAAATGATTCTCAGACAGAAGTAAATCAGGTTTCGCCATCTAGTTCTCCCCAAGTGTCACAACCAGTTACGCCCGCACAAGCGACGCCAAGTACTTCTAGTGCGTCTAATTCTTTCACCTTGCAAGATATGGCTTCGGTTATGAATACTACCCTCACAGAGGTTTTATCTAAACTGCCAGGGTTGCAAGGGAAGCGCAGTAGCTCTGGGTTAAGAACAAATGCTGAGCCTTCTGACGCTTTAGTAGCCGTATACGATATTCCCTCACAATGTTCTGAGGTAGGGATGAGGGATTTGCTGTCTGAGGGAGAGATTTCTGATTCAGGAAAGATGTTCCCTCAGACAGATTCAGATATGACGGCATTTAATTTTAAGCTAGAGCACCTCCGTTTATTGCTCAGGGAGGTTTTAGCTACTCTGCATGATTGTGACCCTATTGTCGTTCCAGAGAAATTGTGTAAAATGGACAAATATTTAGAGGTTCCTGTTTACACTGATGTTTTTCCGGTCCCTAAGAGGTTTTCGGACATTGTTACTAAGGTGTGGGATAGACCAGGTATTCCGTTCGCTCCCCCTCCTGTTTTTAAGAAAATGTTCCCCATTTCTGACACCATAAAGGACTCATGGCAGACGGTCCCTAAGGTGGAGGGAGCTATTTCTACTCTGGCTAAGCGTACAACTATACCTATTGAAGACAGTTGTGCTTACATTGATCCTATGGATAAAAAGTTAGAGGGTCTCCTAAAGAAAATTTTTGTTCATCAGGGTTTTCTTCTTCAACCTATAGCGTGCATTGTTCCGGTAACCACTGCAGCTGCTTTTTGGTTTGAGGCTCTAGAAGAGGCTCTTCAGATGGAGACCACCACTAGATGATATTTTGGACCGAATTAAGTCCCTTAAGTTGGCTAATTCTTTTATTACAGATGCCGCTTTTCATCTTGCTAAGTTAGCGGCAAAGAATTCAGGTTTTGCCATTTTAGCGCGAAGAGCGTTATGGCTTAAGTCCTGGTCAGCTGATGTGTCATCTAAATCTAAGCTTTTGACCATCCCTTTCAAAGGTAAGACCCTATTCGGGCCTGCACTGAAAGAGATAATTTCAGACATCACTGGAGGGAGGGGCATGCCCTCCCTCAAGATAAGTCAAATAAGAAAAGGACCAAACAAAATAATTTTCATTCCTTTCAAAAATTCAAGGGTGGTCCCGCTTCCTCTTCCCCTGCTGCAAAGCAAGAGGGGAACTTTGCTCAATCCAAGCCAACCTGGAGACCTAACCAGGCTTGGGACAATGGTAAACAGGCCAAAAAGCCTGCTGCTGCCACTAAGACAGCATGAAGGGGTAGCCCCCGATCCGGGACCGGATCAAGTAGGGGGCAGACTTTCTCTCTTTGCTCAGGCCTGGGCAAGAGACGTTCAGGACTCCTGGGCCGTAGAAATTGTAACCCAGGGGTATCTCCTAGATTTCAAAGATTCTCCTCCAAGGGGGAGGTTCCATCTTTCTCAATTGTCTGTAAACCAGACAAAAAGAGAGTTCTTATGCTGTGTAGAAGATCTTTTTACCATGGGAGTGATCTGCCCAGTTCTGAAAACAGAACAGGGGCAAGGTTTCTACTCCAATCTTTTTGTGGTTCCCAAAAAAGAGGGAACCTTCAGACCAATTCTAGATCTCAAGATCCTAAACCAATTCCTAAGAGTTCCATCCTTCAAGATGGAGACCATTCGGACTATTTTACCAATGATCCAGGAGGGTCAATATATGACTACCGTGGATCTAAAGGATGCGTATCTACACATTCCTATCCACAAAGATCATCACCAGTTCCTCAGGTTTGCCTTTCTGGACAGGCATTACCAGTTGGTGGCTTTTCCCTCGGGTTGGCCACGGCTCCAAGAATCTTCACAAAGGTGCTAGGGTCCCTTCTGGCGGTCCTAAGGCCGAGGGGCATAGCAGTGGCGCCTTATCTAGACGACATCTTAATTCAAGCGCCGACTTTCCAACTTGCCAAGTCTCACACGGACTTAGTGTTGGTCTTCTAAGATCTCATGGGTGGAAGGTGAACGTGAAAAAGAGTTCTCTTATTCCTCTCACAAGAGTTCCATTCCTGGGATTTGGTGGACATGAAAATATTTCTGACGGAGGTCAGGAAATCAAAGATTTTAACCACCTGCTGAGCTCTTCATTCCATTCCTCGGCCGTCAGTGGCTCAGTGTATGGAGGTAATCGGACTTATGGTAGCGGCAATGGACATAGTTCCGTTTGCTCGCTTGCATCTCAGACCACTGCAACTATGCATGCTCAAACAGTGGAATGGGGATTATGCAGATTTATCTCCTCAGATAAATATGGATCAAGAGACCAGAGACTCTCTTCTTTGGTGATTGTCACAGGATCACCTGTCCAGGGGAATGTGTTTCAGCAGGCCAGCATGGGTTATTGTGATGACGGACGCCAGCCTACTGGGCTGGGGTGCAGTCTGGAATTCCCTGAAAGCACAGGGTTTGTGGACTCAGGAGGAGGCCCTCCTACCGATAAATATTCTGGAATTAAGAGCGATATTCAATGCTCTTCAGGCGTGGCTTCAGCTGGCTTCGACCGGATTCATCAGGTTTCATTCGGACAAAATCACGACTTATATCAATCATCAGGGGGGAACAAGGAGTTCCTTGGCGATGATAGAAGTTTCCAGGATAATCCGATGGGCAGAGACTCACTCATGCCATCTATCAGCAATCTATATCCCAGGGGTGGAGAACTGGGAGGCAGATTTTCCAAGTCATCAGACTTTTTTCATCCGGGGGAGTGGGAGCTCCATCCGGAGGTGTTTGCTCAACTGGGCACACCAGAATTGGATCTGATGGCGTCTCGTCAGAACGCCAAACTTCCTCGTTACGGATCCAGGTCAAGGGATCCTCAGGCAGTACTGATAGATGCTCTAGCAGTACCCTGGTCGTTCAACCTGGCTTAAGTGTTTCCACCATTCCCTCTCCTTCCGCGTCTGATTGCCAGAATCAAACAGGAGAGAGCTTCTGTGATTTTGATAGCGCCTGCGTGGCCACTCAGGACTTGGTATGCAGACCTGGTGGACATGTCATCTCTGCCACCATGGACTCTGCCACTGAGACGGGACCTTTTGATTCAAGGTCCATTCAAGCATCCAAATCTAATTTCTCTGCAACTGACTGCTTGGAGATTGAACGCTTGATTTTATCAAAGCGGGGTTTCTCGGAGTCGGTCATAGATACCCTGATTCAGGCTCGAAAGCCTGTCACCAAGAAGATCTATCATAAGATATGGCGTAAATATCTTTTTTGGTTTGAATCCAAAGGCTACTCATTGAGATCAGGATTCCTAGGATTTTGTCTTTTCTCCAAGAAGGATTGGAGAAAGGATTGTATGCTAGTTCCTTAAAAGGGACAGCTATCTGCTTTGTCTATTCTGTTGCACAAGCGTCTGGCAGATGTCCCAGATGTTCGGGCTTTTTCTCAGGCTTTAGTTAGAATTAAGTCTGTGTTTAAACCTGTTGTTCCGCCATGGAGTCTCAATTTAGTTCTTAAAGTTCTTCAGCCCTATACAGGGCTTGTATAGGGAGAAACGCGTTGATGTAAAGTTGCAACCCATAGACGCTATATATCCATTTTGTAGTTGAAGCTACAGTATCTACTCCATTATTTGGAACTGTGACGCTTGTGAACCCTGGTTGGAAAGATTGGAGCAATCATGTAACAAGCCAGCACGACCTATCTTCATATTGGTGCTTATTTATGCACTAAGAACTGCCAACTCGGTTTGCAGCTAGGTCACTGACCTTTTTTCATTGGAAGTATTGTCTACCTATTCTGCCACCTGTACTTTCCACACACCATCATCAAAGAGTACTCTGTGTGCTTTCAGGCACTAAAGAGCGGATACTCTGTTATGTGGAGTACGGCAGCTACATTCTCAAGCTGATCGGAGAAAGACCAATCAAATTGCTCAGCCAGGACGGCGCCCATAAAGGTGACGCCATCCTGCTAGGACGGCGCCCATAAAGGTGATGCCATCCCGCTACGGCTGTAATTTCACTCACAGAGGCAATCGAGTTACACACTGCCTGAGGGTAAGCCTGCTGTTTGTACTCGCAAACTAATCTTACTACTTATCCGGATTTGCTATAAACATTGCTTGAAGAATAAGACATTCTCTGACTGTTTTTTCTTATAACAAACGGAGACGTCCGTTTTTAGTTATTGCTAGCTATTCATAGAGATTGATCTTAGTGATTGTTTTTATATGTTCATATTGTCGAATTGCATTTTTATTAAACCTTGGTATAGCCATTATTAATTTGTACATATGATTGGACATTGATTAATTGCTTTTTAATATCACATATCTTTACTGCTTAGATTACCGCACTCCATTATATCTCGGCTCTGCCTTATTAATTGATTGGACATTTATTTATACACTGTTTCACATATATTTATAGTATGATTCATTAATTGTTTTATCCACCTTCAGCTATAGCGCTCCTGTTTATTTTCTATTTATTTACTGTCTAACCTATGATAGGGACTCCTAGGTGTCTCAGGAATTTGGTGGCCCCACCCTGCTCTCATTATATACTTCTTTTTGGCTTTTAAAAATTATGCTTCTGTTGAACAGATTTGTAAGACTGCGACTTGATCTTCGCTTCATACCTTTTACAAATTTGATACTTTTGCTTCTTCGGAGGCTATTTTTGGGAGACAGGTTTTGCAAGCAGTGGTGCCTTCCGTTTAGGTTCCTGTCTTGTCCCTCCCTTCATCCGTGTCCTAAAGCTTTGGTATTGGTATCCCACAAATTAGGATGAATCCGTGGACTCGGTACATCTTGCAAAAGAAAACAGAATTTATGCTTACCTGATAAATTTCTTTCTTTTGCGATGTACCGAGTCCACGACCCGCCCTGTCTATTCAAGACAGATAGTATTTTTTATGTAAACTTCAGTCACCTCTGCACCTTATAGTTTCTCCTTTTCTTCCTTGGCCTTCGGTCGAATGACGGGGGGTGGAGTTTAGGTTGGAGCTATATAGACAGCTCTGCTGTGGTGCTCTCTTTGCTACTTCCTGTCAGGAAGGACAATATCCCACAAGTTAGGATGAATCCGTGGACTCGGTACATCGCAAAAGAAAGAAATTTATCAGGTAAGCATAAATTCTGTTTTCTTTAATGTAATTGGCAAGAGTCCATGAGCTAGTGACGTATGGGATATACAATCCTACCAGGAGGGGCAAAGTCTCCCAAACCTCAAAATGCCTATAAATACACCCCTCACCACACTGACAATTCAGTTTTACAAACTTTGCCTCCTATGGAGGAGGTGAAGTAAGTTTGTGCTTGATTTTCTACGTTGATATGCGCTTCTCAGCATTTTGAAGCCCGATTCCTCTCAGAGTACAGTGAATGTCAGAGGGACGTGAAGGGAGTATCACCTATTGAATTATATAGTTTTCCTCGCGGGAAATCTTTTTCATAGGTTCTCTGTTATCGGTCGTAGACATTCATCTCCTACCTCCCTTTTCAGATCGACGATATACTCTCATATTCCATTACCTCTACTGATAGCCAAACCAGTACTAAAACGGTTATCTGCTATATGTGGATGGGTGTCTTTCAGTAAGTATGTTTTCATTTCTTAAGACACTCTCGGATTGGCACTTTATGTATTAATATAAAGTTCTAAATATATGTATTGTACTTATATTTGCCATGAGTCAGGTTTATGTATATTTCCTTTTTGCAGACTTTCAGTTTCATATTTGGGAAAAAACATATTTAGGAAAATTAAATAACTGCTTTTAAATGGTACCTAAGACTCTATAAATCTTAGTGTCTGTTTGCTATACTCTTTAGCGAAAGGCTAATATTACATTTAATAATCCCTTATGAATTATTATACCTACTATATAATCACTAGCTTAATTAAACTACTTGTAAGGTCATAAACTCACGAAGTCTTATTTCAGCAGTACAAAACTTTTATTACAATGAGGCTACATAAACAGTTACAATATGCAGATTATATATAAATTACACATATGCAAATCACTTATAAATACTCAGCAGTGAACTATACATCAATATTACACTAATACATTTGCCAATTCTATGTGAAAGTATGGTGTGTTGTAAGTATGTGCCATACAAGAGGTACTTACTTGATGTTAGCTGGTCACTATCCCAAAGACAAAGAGAATGAGCCCCAGTAATCCTGGTTCTTTTATTGTAAGTCTTTTTCATCCCACCCACAATGATGATGTCACTCATAAGCAAGCCCCCTTTGTAATGTTAAGAGTATATGGTTTCATCCTGCCATGTGTTTGGGGGAGGAAAAGCATTTGGTCAAAGGGTCTCTATATATATTTCTACTCACACCAGCTGGTCATAATTAGCAGACAGGGCCTGGTAATGTGATTCTCTCTATATTCCAGTAGCTGAATGAAGAGTTAACCCCTTCTTGACCATTCATCTGAGTTCTTGTAGTGATATATAATATGTATCCCATATATATATATATATATATATATATATATATATATATATATATATATATACCCCTTCCAGACCATATGTGAATTCAGATCATGCCATTATTACATTCCCCCCTTTTGGCAATGGAGGTTACCATACCCTTCCATTCCAATGGTTGTTTTATATGAGTGAATCTGATGGAAGATTCCTAACCCCACCTATGTGTGATGGCTATATTAGTGTACTAAGGACGCTTCCATTCGCATACCATAATATAAGTGATATACACGTGGAATTAATGATTTTAAATAACAGCACATACAAATTTGAATAATTATACATAATATAGAAATAAATAATATAATTATAAATGGATGTATGAACAGATTTCCCAATGCAGAACCCCATGATGACTGTTTCGAAAAGGAATTTGCTAATTTCTGCCACCAGGTAGCACTTGACATCTCTGTATGTTCAATCCTTTGTAGTTCTTGTTCCTGATGGTGGAAATTTCCATGAACACGTTCCCCAAAATTTTTAAGATGTTCTAGTAACACAGAGTCTTTTTGCAATAAGGTTACCCATTTTTGCCAAGGTGCATCATCTACTAATATTGGTGTTATGAGTGGAGCCCCCAAGGTAGCATTATATGTGAGTAACTGTGGGACAGTGAAGTTAAACTGTAGTGAACTTATCCTCACAGGGTACCCAGTAATACAATAAATCCCTGGTGTGATTTGTTCCCTTGAATTACACCTGTCAAACAATACATGCACTTCATCTTTAGACTTCAACGCAACAAAACACACCTTTCCTTGTCCTAAGAGAAAAATCATATCTTGGGGATTAACTTTCTCCACAAAATCATTGCAATATGAGTGATTATGCCAGCAGGAATCAAAAATTATTCTTGCCTGGTTGGGTAGACATAAAACTTTAGAAGGAAACCTTATGCAGCCAGACATGTCTACCTGTTCCATATGGGAACCATTCCATATAAAATCTGGGAACTCTAACTCATGATGTAGAACATGAGATTCTGTGACAGGTGTTCCTAGTGAAAACAAATGATAAACATTCTGATAGGTACCACTAGTGGGCACAAGTGAAGTAGCCCTGCATATATTTTCCCTGCAGCCCAACCAACTGTTTAACCATAATTCTTTGTGTTCTGATGCAAAACTGTTAACGACAGACTGCTTCCACCCTCCCAAAGGTGTATGGTTATTTTCCAAAGCCTGTGCTATTAATTTAAAGTCAGTTGATAATTCTGTTTGCATGTAAATACACACAAAATCCCAGGATACTTCCCTTAACCTACTAATTACTCCTATCAGTATTTCCTCTGTATGTTGAATGGCAGGACCCTGAACCTGAATGACTGTCTGTGTCAGTGTCTCTACCAGGGTGTTTATCATTTGTTGCGTATGAATCCCTTTTGCATTTAACATCCCCTGAGACTGTAAGGTTGCTGTTAAGCTGGATATGTCAATGGAATTTACCACCCCTAGCCCTATTCCCACACCTCCCAAAACTGTATCCACAATATCCCTCCTAGTCCTTCTCCTAGTACCTTCTGCCCACTTAACTAATGCTTTTTCCATAGTGGCAGTAATTCTGGAACAGTTTTGGTAATGTGTGGAAACTAGCCAATCTATTATTTTAATCTTCCACGTGATAAATTGGAATGTGTCATCCCTCAATACTGGAGTTGGCTTGATTGTACTTGTATGAAATGGACCGCTAGAAACAACCCTTTTCCTATGGGCACAGACGAGTAGATTGCAGATTCTTAAAGAGAATTCAGAAGGAAACTGAGGGAGTGCAGGAAAGATTATATCCCTCTGCACCTCCAAAAGAAAGCTATGCACAGAATTGGGTAGGGAAAAATAACAAGATTAAGCCCCCAGATAAAACAGGACAGGAATACACCCCAAAGCTTAGGCCTGGTACTAATCTGTATGGCCCAGCGCATGAGGCTTTGAGAGTGATGCCTGTGGGGGGAGGGGAAGTGGGATATCATTAAAAGAATTATGAAAATAATTCTCCTCTGATATCCTGCTCTGACTGACTACCTCAGGCCCTGGATGACATGGTCCCTATATGTAACACCTTTAGGGATCATTCTGGACGTCCCTGTGTCTATGGTGTGATTGAGGGCCATCGCACAAAACTCCTCATAGACACAGGAGCTTCAGTAACTTTGACTGATTTACCATTAAGTCCCCCACATGGGACAAGACAGACATTTCTTGTGGGACTTGGGGGATCCCAGTCCCAAGCGTCCCTTATCCCAAATGTGACTATGACAATAGGCAATCAGTGGACTAAGGAAATTCCCATTTGGAAGAGCAAAAACACAGAGGGTACAATACTTGGTGCTGATATAATGAGATCAGAAGGGAAGATAGTGGACCTGTGTAACAATGTTTTGTGGAGGGATACTAGAGGGAGAAAACCTGTAATATTAGATGACTCTTACATCAGTCATATAGCATCCATTGCATCAATTCCTTCAGAAAGGGTGTGGCCGGATACTGAAAGTCACCCTGATTTGAAGAGATTGGTTATGGATTTCCCTGACATATGGGCTCAACATAAGAATGATTGTGGCATATTAAAAGGCATTGAAATCAATATTGTAGGCCCTGACCCCCCTCCACAAAGACAGTATCGTTTTCCAGCAGAAGCTATTGAACCTGTGAGGCAAATTATTAGCTTGAAAGCCAAGGGATAATTAGAAAATGTTCCTCCTCTAATAATTCTTCTTTGTGGCCAGTAAAGAAAGCAAATAATACTTGGAGGTTAACTGCTGATTTTCGTATGGTGAATAAAGTTACCCCACCTGTTACAAATCTAGTTGCTTCTACTCCTGAAGTGGTATCCAAACTGAGTGCAACATGTAGGTGGTATTCTATTCTGGATATAAGTAATGGTTTTTGGAGTAACAGACTAGCCCCAATATAAGTTTGCTTTTTGCTTTGATAATACGCAATTTTGCTTCAATTCGCTTCCTCAGGGCTTCCATAGCTTGCCAACATACATTCACCAAGCGTTAGCAGAGGTATTAAAAACATTCTCAGTCCCAGAAAGTATCATACAGTATGTAGATGATATTTTGTTACAAACAGAGACAGTAGAAGAACATTTGGAGTGGCTGAATGAACTGTTTGACTTGATTGCTGAATCTGGCCTCAAGTTAAACACTTCAAAAGTACAATTAATGAGACAAAAGGTGACATTTTTGGGAGTATCAATCCAAAGGGGTACAAGATGCCCTAATAGAGAACGAGTTACAGCCATACTTCAGGTGCCCAGACCTTTGCATAGGCAGTCCTTAAGACAAATTTTAGGCTTGGTAAATTTTTCTCGTGATTTCATTGAAGGGTTTGCTGAAAAAGCAAAACCTCTCTATGATCTTTTGAAAGGGGAGGATGTTGGGAAAATTCCCTGGAGTGTAGAACATGAGGAAGCATTTAAAGTGTTGAAGGAAGGTTTAGCATCAGCCCCTGCCCTTGCCACAGTGGAGAGGGAGGCCCCTTTTGCTTTACAAACATACACATCTGACACTGCTATTTCCACAGTCCTACTGCAGGAGAAGGCTGAAAAATGGAGGCCTGTTGGCTATTTTTCCAGGCTTCTTACTCCAGTAGAGAAAGGTTATGACTCATGTATCAAGGCTTTGTTAGGGGTGCATTGGTCAGTTCAGGCTACTGAGCATATAGTGGGATTTGGGAAGCTCATCCTCCAAACACCACATACCCCTATAAAACTGTTGTTGGAAAAATCATTAAGTGGGGTTTCAACACAAAGAGTGACTAGGTGGTTAATAGATTTGCAACATTGTGACATCACTGTACAACACAATGCAAAATACACTTACCCCAACTAATGCACACTCAGGGTGAACCCCATGACTGCACAGAGACATTCACACACAGGGAATCACCTCACAAATTGTTCAGGGACAAAACTTCTCCCCAGGATTTACAAATTTATGTAGATGGTTCAAGATTTTGGCAGGATGGTCAATTTAATACTGTTTTTGCTATTTGGGTCCCCTCTCAACAATTAGCTCTTAAATTTATGCTACCAAGATCATTCTCCGCACAGAGAGCAGAATTAGAAGCCATTTCTATGGCTTGCCACAGGTTTGACACACAAGACATCTGTATATACAGTGACAGTGCCTATGTGACCAGATCACTGACAGAGTACTTACCAATTTGGAATCTAAGGGGAATGGTAGACTCAGCAGGCAAACCATTGTCACATGTTCAAGCCCTTAAGAAATTGGTAGATTAGGGAACACAGCACCCATTGCAGTCAGCTATTGTTAAAGTTAAGGCACACACACATTTCACAGATGAACATTCACAAGGGAATGCACATGTGGACATGTTAGCCAAGCAGGCAGCTTTAGATGGGGAACCATGGCAATCAGATGAGAATGACAGTGAGACACAGGAAGCATGGAGAGAGCATGTTGCATCTAAAGATACAATGGCACATATAGCAAAGATTACAATGGTAGATTCAGAGCTACCTGATTTGAAAACAGAACAAGCTAAAGATCCTAACCTTTTCCCTCTGTTACAGGAACAGCACACACTCCCAAATGGTTATTCAATTTGTAATGGGTTAATATGTTACTCCAATCCCACTGATCCACAGGCTAAATTGGTTTTTGTGGTCCCAAGTCATTTGCAGGGACCTATAACACAGCAAACACATTCTCTTCTTGGGCATATTGGCCAAAGTGCATTAGAGTACCATTTAAGGCAAAAATTTCATTGGCCAGATTTAGCAGAAACCTGTTTAAAATGTGTACAAGAGTGTTTAATTTGTGCTCAAATTAATCCACGTCCTAAAGATCAGAGACCCATTCTCCAGAGAATACCAGTAGCAGATGGCCCCTGGAAAGCTATCCAAATTGATTTTATAGGCCCACTTCCACTATTAAAGGGGGGTCTCACGTATGCCCTAGTAATTGTAGATATTTTTTCAAAATGGGTTGAGGCTATTCCACTTCGTTGTGATAATGCACAGGCTACTGCCAGAGCACTGTGGGAACATGTTTTCTCAAGATGGGGGTTTCCAACACTCATTGAATCAGACAGGGGTACACATTTTACAGGTCAGGTAATGCAAAATCTCTGTGCCCTACTGGGAATACAGACAAGATTTCATGTACCATATCATCCACAATCCTCTGGTATAGTTGAGCGCATGAATCGCACATTAAAAACAAAATTGTCAAAAATGCTTTCCCAGTATGGTAAATCATGGGTCACACATCTTCCAGCAGTTCTAATGGCTATTAGAGCTACACCATCAAATGCTACCAAGTGTTCTCCCTATGAGCTCATGACAGGGAGAAAGATGGCATTACAGAAGAAAGAAGACCAGGCAGGAACTTTATTCCATAAGTCGCTACATACACACTACCAACAAGAGACGGAGGAAAGGGGGCGTGTCCTTACGCATTTCGTGCCGTGCGGCACTTAGTCATAGGATCCTATGACTAAGTGCCGCACGGCACGAAACGCGTAAGGACACGCCCCCTTTCCTCCGTCTCTTGTTGGTAGTGTGTATGTAGCGACTTATGGAATAAAGTTCCTGCCTGGTTTACTTTTACCAAGTGTGCCGCCTTCTTCTTTCTTCTGTGATGTACCAGATTGATTCTCCTCTTCTTGGTGAGCACCTCTTTCTTTCCGGCTGCATTTGAGTCTCCGCCGCTCAGTCTGAGCATGACCTGTCTGTCGTCTGGGTTTGCCGCTGCTCTCCGGGTGTTGCTTTGGAGCCACACTGTTCTCCTTCTTCCACAGAAAGATGGCATTAGGCCACCCAGGTGAACCACAATTGTCTACCCCCTTGAGAGATCTGTGTCTAGAGATCAATATCTCTCCCAAATTCAGGAGCAGTTGAGCTCACTGCTAATTTTTGCTGCCTCTAATATGGCCCCAACAGATTGTAAATTTCCATCTACACCTCAAACACCTCTGTTTGAGAAGGGGGGATTGATCATGATTTAAAAATTTCGCAAAAATTCTCCCTGGGATGCAAATTGGGAAGGACCTTATAGAATTTTGGACAAATTGGGTAATACTGTAATTAAAATAGAAAGATCAACCCCTGGGAAAACCAGAAGGCAGCCTGGTTACAAATGGGTCCATGTTGACCAATGTAAAGTGTATAGAGGGACAGTTGTCCCAGATGTAGATATTTCTGCTAAGAACTGATATTCTCTTAATCTTTTTTGACAGATTTCATTATGTGGAGCCTGAGAGGAATGATCGCCACAAACCTATTTGTATTTGTGTGGATGTTATTGCAAAAACTCCCAATCTGTGACTGTGATGAACTTTCAATCACCAACCTCACAAGGAGTCGTAGATGGAGCTCAAGCAACATCATCAGAGGATGGACAGGCTTCTAGAGCTCTCAAGACCTTAATAAAGATTGTTTGGGAAAATTGACTTTTAATGTGGGTGGGAAGATTGAAATATTTGCAGAAAAACATCAAGACAATTTAATTGGTTTTTGGAGGGTCAATCAGGGTAATAAAGTTGAATGGGAATGTAAGTGGGTGGCTTGGGGAAAATGGACTGTAGGTCTGGTGGGAGAAGGTATTTCTGTGTCTACAACATTTACAAATCCTATTCACACTATAAATGGCAATAAATATAATATAACCAAGGTTATATTTGAACAACAAATTGGAGAAGGGATTAATTGGAGAGTTACAGCTTCCAACTTTGGTGGAGGGATTGAAGTATACTTAAAAATAGATCAAATAAAGGAAACAACTACTTTTGCGCCTTTGATCTATCCTACTTTAATCACTACACCAAAGATTAAACATTATGACAATACTCCAATGTGTGAGGGGAAAAGGGTTGTTTCTAGCGGTCCATTTCAAACAAGTACAATCAAGCCAACTCCAGTATTGAGGGATGACACATTCCAATTTATCACGTGGAAGATTAAAATAATAGATTGGCTAGTTTCCACACATTACCAAAACTGTTCCAGAATTACTGCCACTATGGAAAAAGCATTAGTTAAGTGGGCAGAAGGTACTAGGAGAAGGACTAGGAGGGTTATTGTGGATACAGTTTTGGGAGGTGTGGGAACAGGGCTAGGGGTGGTAAATTCCATTGACATATCCAGCTTAACAGCAACCTTGCAGTCTCAGGGGATGTTAAATGCAAAAGGGATTCATATGCAACAAATGATAAACACCCTGGTAGAGACACTGACACAGACAGTCATTCAGGTTCAGGGTCCTGCCATTCAACATACAGAGGAAATACTGATAGGAGTAATTAGTAGGTTAAGGGAAGTATCCTGGGATTTTGTGTGTATTCCCATGCAAACAGAATTATCAACTGACTTTAAATTAATAGCACAGACTATGGAAAATAACCATACACCTTTGGGAGGGTGGGAGCAGTCTGTAGTTAACAGTTTTGCATCAGAACACAAAGAATTATGGTTAAACAGTTGGTTGGGCTGCAGGGAAAATATATGCAGGGCTACTTCACTTGTGCCCACTAGTGGTACCTATCAGAATGTTTATCATTTGTTTTCACTAGGAACACCTGTCACAGAATCTCATGTTTTACATCATGAGTTAGAGTTCCCAAATTTTATATGGAATGGTTCCCATATGGAACAGGTAGACATGTCTGGCTGCATAAGGTTTCCTTCTAAAGTATTAATATATTCTGCATTTACACCACATGTGGGGCAATTCTCATCTAATGTGTTACAATTGATCTCTGTTAACATAGCTATTGGAGGAGAATGTTCAAACATTGCTCTATTCATTTGGTCTTTGATAGCTAACAACAGTTTCATGCAATTCTGTAATTTGGATTTTTCTTTTGTTAAACAAAACCTCTTTTTATCAATAAGCTTATTCTCATTCTCAGATTGCAACCACACATCTTTCAGTCTTTTAACTATGTCAGTATTCTCATCAATAACAGGCTCAAATGTGCTACATTCTGCATATTTAACAATTAATTCCATACTCACACTTTAAAGTGTCTTCAGACTGCCAGCAAATCAGATTCACGTCCTGCGCGATATGATTTTCTCTGCGTCTGGTTCAACTGATCCTTAGGTAGTCGCCTAAATGCCTCTCTGGATCATGTAGTCTTGGCCAAAGACCTTACTGCAGAAATGCTCAACTCAAAAACAGTATAGCAAAAACTAGGTTCAATTTTCGTCCAAAAATCACACTTGTATTATAAAAAGAACATGGATTTGTCCCACCTTTAAACAAGTGTAGTTGGTAAGAAAATTATCGCTGGTTCGGCTCGCCAATGAAATAACTGCATTTAAATGGTACCTAAAACTGTATAAATCTTAGTGTCTGTTTGCTATACTCTTTAGCGAAAGGCTAATATTACATTTAATAATCCCTTATGAATTATTATACCCACTATATAATATTAACACACAATCACTAAATTAATTAAACTACTTGTAAGGTCATAAACTCACAAAGTCTTATTTCAGCAGTACAAAACTTTTATTACAATGAGGCTACATAAACAGTTACAATATGCAGATTAAATATAAATTACACATATGCAAATCACTTATAAATACTCAGCAGTGAACTATACATCAATATTACACTAATACATTTGCCAATTCTATGTGAAAGTATGGTGTATTGTTAGTATGTGCCATACAAGAGGTACTTACTTGATGTTAGCTGGTCACTATCCCAAAGACAAAGAGAATGAGCCCCAGTAATCCTGGTTCTTTTATTGTAAGTCTTTTTCATCCCTCCCACAATGATGATGTCACTCATAAGCAAGCCCCCTTTGTAATGTTAAGAGTATATGGTTTCATCCTGCCATGTGTTTGGGGGAGGAAAAGCATTTGGTCAAAGGGTCTCTATATATATTTCTACTCACACCAGCTGGTCATAATTAGCAGACAGGGCCTGGTAATGTGATTATCTCTATATTCCAGTAGCTGAATGAAGAGTTAACCCCTTCTTGACCATTCTTGTAGTGATATATATCCCATATATATATACCCCCTCCAGACCATATGTGAATTCAGATCATGCCAATATTACAGAAAATATTTTTCTTACCTGGGGTATAGTCTTTTTTTTCAAATTGACTGCTTTTTCATTAAATTTTTGTGGGCAAAATTAGGCTTGCGAGGTCGCAAAATGCTGATGTTTACTGCGTCATTCTTGGCGCGAGAATTTTTTTGGTCGCGAAGGTACGTCCGATGATGCAAATTCGTCATTTCCGGCATCTTAGTTGACACTGAGTTTCCTTGCACAAGGTTGCGTCTGCAATGACGCAAGTGTGTCATTTCCAGATGTTAGCGCCAAAAAATTTCATTTTGCGTTGTGCGTCATACTTGGCACCAAATAATTTAATTATTTAAGGGGGCGGAGCCAACTAGGAAACAGTACAGTCGCATATTCCAGATGCTCCGGCTCTAAGATTCATACATAGCGAAGTTAAGTACTGTTTCAGCTTAAACATTTGGACCTCCATCAAGACTATCTTACATAAGAGATTTGTGTGCCTATTTGCACGGAGGGATCTATCGGATTGTTTGAATTTCTCAATCTGGAGGCAAGTGTTGCTGCTGGGTGACTCTGAGGTCGGCCATCTTGGGCCTATCATCACATTACTATTCTCAAGCCCTGCGCTCTCCACTACCTCTAAATATGGTGACTGCGGAACAAATAATGGAGGACATACACTCTTTTATAGATAGATGCTGCGGTGTGTTTGAGTGCTTAGCCACTATGCCGCCTCGGCATCCGGATGTCATACTTGCGGCTCATACTGATCACTCATCCACTAGCTTGGCTACTTTAGGAGGGGATGGCGCCTTGGGGCCCCGGCGTCCCTCATCCTCCGGACATGAGATTCTCAGTGTGGAGAGTGGACCTGTAGCGGCTCACCTGATCTGGGGAGAACTCGTGGCCATGACACGCCAGGTCAGTCAACCAGCACCCACAGTAGTTATTCCCCCAGCAGACGCGTTTACACATACAGCGCTTGGGCCAGCTATACATCCTGAATTCAATCCGCAAGAAATGGGGGCCAGAATATCTGAGAAACTCCGTAGGACCCTAGAGCTACGCAGAGCATATCCCGATACGGTAACACCGAATTTACAGGCTCCTCTGCTTGCCTTAGCGATCACCTTGACAGTCCCACTGCAGCCTCATATATTATTCAGTACAATCTCTTACCTTTTGAGAGGCTGGGATCCCGGTGGTGACTTGGACTATCTAAAGCCTGACATTTAACCTACTCTAGAGTTACTGTCCTGCAGTGTTTAAGTGGACTTGAACTTAGTAACAGAAATCAGCCATTGCTACGTTAGCAAAATGGATGTGAGCTCAATCTTTTAGGACACACTTCCGCAGCCTGCATGGTTACCTGTTCATATTGTTTATACTAATGCCCACGTAACTATATATTTACAGATCTCCTTGATAGCTTTTCCTCATCAAATCACAGTCACATCTAGGTCGCAGTACTTCAGGGGAACATTTGTAAAAGTGGTGCTGCCTGGTCTCTACATACAGAGCATTACTTATTGCACACTCTTGCTATAATTTATGTCACATCCATGCTCATTATTTCGAAGGGCTCACTGATACTTCCCTGTTTCTTGTCTTATATTGACCTCCACAATGTATTAGTTGCATATTTGTTCATAAGTTAATATCACCATTTTAGTGTTCTCAATGTATGCCTGTGTTTAAGTTTCACATTAGTGTTCTCTGAATCTCTGCTGCTCCAGCCCAATTGTAGGTTATGCATATAATATGTGATTTTTAGGTTATTGGAACAGTATGAGTACCCTTCAAGTCTCTAGGACTATTGATCGCTAGGAAAACCACGCCATAAATAGTCTTATGTACTTTGTCTTTTCTTGTATATTATCCTAACTAGAGATTGTTTTATTGTTTTAATGTGCCTTTGGGCTGTGCTAATACTTCTTTCAAATAGTGGTCAGGCTGCCGCGGCCGAGGCAGCAGGACTCTTTTCCTCATCTTATCTGAATGACGCCAGCCCCAATCTACACTTATAAGTTATTCGGCAGGCTGCTACTCACATATACCATCAGTTTACATTCAGCATTTTCATTACAACTATTGACTATATGTAGTTCAATATGATACCTGCCCCCTATATATATACATATATGCATGCTGATTATTATATTCAAACTACCACCTCCCCTCCCTCACCCCCCTCTTGTTGTTATTGCTACTATTATTAGCAATAATAACATAATAATACATCTCCTACTTCAGGAGACTTAACTACATGGCTTATCTTGGCTATGCCGTAATCTGCCCATTTCTATTTTCATCTTACATTACCATACTAGCTATACCAGCTCTACTATGCTATTTATTCCATTTGCTTAATTACCTTTAACCACAACACACCCACCTACTCAAGTACAATAACTATCTATAGCATGTATCCCATTAGACGCAAATACTTACATACTTTCCTTAAACCCTATCTAAACGTAAATAAGAAAAAGAGGTTGCATAAGTTAATTCCTATTTAGACTTTTTTCTTCCATCCATATATAAATTGTCGCATTGGTATGTACCGTTTGTGTTTGTTGTACTGACATATCTTATATAAGCTGTATTGTTTTCGCACAACCTCAATAAAATCTTTAAAAAAAAAAAAAAAAAATTAATTATTTAAAAAACCCATTCCTATATGCCTCTTGCCTTTTTCTATGTCAGAGGTTTATGCTGTTTGCATTTTTTCCCCATTCCTGAAACTGCCATATAAGGACATTGATCATTTTGCTTTATATGTTGTTTTTTCTCTTACATTTGCAAGATGTCTCAATCTGATCCTGTTTCAGAAACCACTGTTGGAGCCCTGCTGCCTGATAACAGTTCTACCAAAGCTAAGTGTATCTGTTGTAAATTTGTGGAGATTATTTCTCCAGCTGTGGTATGTAATAGTTGTCATGATAAGCTTTTACATGCAGAGAATGTATCCATCAGTAATAGTACAATGCCTGTTGTTCCTTCAACATCTAATCTACATGATATACCTGTGAATATAAAAGATTGTATTGCTGGGGCGTGTCCAAGTAGCGATCCTGAATGGTCGCATCTCCAGGAGCTCTAATTGAATCACTAACTATTCGCCAATTTTTGGTGAAAAACTTACAGCAAAGACAACCATACTGAACAAGATTATACACGTCTCCATTGCGAGAACTTTATTTCAACTGACCGAGCTGTGCTGGTGAAATTAGAGCTCAGGATCGGGCATCAAAGACCTGGAGCGGCGGCTCATATCAGGTAGTGCTTTCCCCCTCGGTTTACCGAGGTATTCAGCCTTAACTGAGCGCGGCAAGGGACTGTACAGTCACCACGTATATAGCCTGAGATTGGTGGCAACAATAAGGGAAAATCACTATCCACAGTACAACTAGCCTGCAAGAAAGTCCCGATCGCCATCTTGAAAAGATTCCCAAATCCAAAAAAGAGAGCAGCACCACTGTTAGTGGATCGGTATAGGGGATTAACTGCTATGCCCCAAAAAATAATCCAATTTACCAATAGGATGCCAGCACAATGGATAAAATGTTATAATTTTATTGAAGACCTTAGTTAAAGTTGCGACGTTTCGGGGTGACCCCCTTAATCATGTAATGATTGCATGATTAAGGGGGTCACCCCGAAACGTCGCAACTTTAACTAAGGTCTTCAATAAAATTATAACATTTTATCCATTGTGCTGGCATCCTATTTGTAAGTTGGATCTTGAAAAGATTGAGAGCTTGATGCGCTCTCTAATGGACAGGGCCCCATACGATAATCTGGTTCGGTTACTCAGCATTACACCCATAAATATGGCAGCGGCTCCCAATTCAGAAGACACATCTAGCATAACAGATGATATCACTCAAGCATGCACAGATGGGCTACTTACTTTACAGAAACAGTTTCTGCACTCGGGCGTTATCCCTGACACCATGCTACTCATGCAGACCAAGCAAGGAAAAACCACCAGACAGTCTAACATCAATACTGAAGAAATGTTGTTAATTCGGGACAGCTCGGTGGTGGACAAGACTGGCCGCATGGACTTGGATGAGGTACAAAATTAGACAACACCATGTGACGCTACAGGGCTCATTACTTAAGTGGAAAGGTGATGCGCAGGGTGATGGGCCTGATGGACCGGATCGGATTGATAGTGGTGGTGAGGTCGCGCCCGGGGGCCTCTCTTACGCAGTCAGACAAAATGCGGCCTACCTGACTCTGGTCATTCCGATCAACGCTGAGTATCTGACCAGGAGCCATATTGCAACAAAGTGCTGGATCACGGCTTCGAGAGATTCAACCCGGGGCTCAGATCTGAAATTCCTTTGTAGTCCCACAGCCACAAGGTACAATGACCCTAAGTTACACTCTTGGATGGTTGCTGAGGGCTCATTTTTCACAGATTGTGACATCTTTTTTGACACTGGGGTTGCAGCGGAGTGCGGTTGAACAGCCATGAAAATACTCCCTATGCCTATTTTGATATAACGGGTCCAGACAACACATAAGTATCTGACTTGCACCTCAATGGTACCGGCCTTTTCTTAAGAAAGTTTTATATGTTCTGGTTAACATTTGTGATTTATGGGAGATTGGTCGGTTCATGTGCTGTGTAGTGTTACATTTACTATATGTAGAAGATTAGATTCCACTGTCTTCACGTTTGAAATTACTTGCTACCCAATATATCCAAATGTTTGAAATATATCACTGCCATACTTAAACACCTTATCAGAGATTTTGAGCAAAGTAAATATTCATATTGAGCTCAAGAGTCGGCGGGAGGGAAGAGCCTTGTAAAGAGAAACGTAATGTGTTTTTAAGGGAGCTCTACCTTTCATTTCCACTTTATCTTTAAGGCATTGGGGTCCAGATAGCCCTCCCAAAAATTACTTACACTGAATGACAATAAACATTTATGTAAATTCTAATATATAGACATGCAGAGGATGCTCTAGCATAATGTGAACGCACAGGCACTACTCTTACACTATCTAGGACACTGCTGTCTGCGGCCGGGACAGCAATCTAGTACTAACATGCTGATAGACACTCTAGAAGATGGTGTCAGTGGGTCACCCTTGATGCGGGAGCTTCCCTTGTATATTAAATCCATAAGAATTCATGATATTAAACAAACAGGCTGGGATGTCCTATAAGTTTTACACAATCTATAAACATAAACTGTAAGTAAACATTCTACCAAACCCCATAGCTAAATACTTAATATTATAATGACAGTGCCTATTGCATCTTACACGAAGAAGGAACAATTTGCCCATACTTTGTCAAGGCTCTCTGAATTTTTTTATGTTCAATCAAGGTGTATATCCCATTTTATTTTATCCACACAGGAATTACATGAATTTACTTTAAAAGCATAAATGTACAGTGCTCCAATATATAGGTTTGCTGCATACCGCATGTACTCCAATCTTTATATGGTTGCGCACCGCTAGGATACCATACCATTTACATGACAACATACTAGCAGACCGCCAGATGGCTTTATGTACATCCTACCAGGCTCAATTATAAGCGCCCCACAGCAACAATCCCAGGCGATAAAGGAAACACCCTTATATTTATTAACAACTCACTTTTTGTTGATACTGTGTGTGGTAGCAGCCATATTGATTATCCCATTTGTGCTCAACTACTGTATACTTATGTTAATAGCTGTTTATACTGTTGGACTGTCACCAACATATAGTAACATGTTTGCTGTGCTCAGTTGTGGTCTTTGCTCCCTATACTAGGGAGCAAACTTTGTTTTGTTATTTTCATTCTATATTATAATCTACTATAACAATATAGGTCTATGCAAGGCCTACATAGGAAAGTAAAGAGAAAATAGAGGACTGTATTTCAATTTTTTACAATTGAGTTTTTCAGATATGATGCAAATATTTGATGTAACACTTATGCTCTCATTTTTTCTATAATGTGTATTTGTCATTTTGTCCTCAATAAAAAGATTTAAAAAAAAATTTAAAAAAATATTGTATTGCTGATGCAATTCAGAAGGTTTTGTCTGCTATCCCGCCTTCTAATAAACGTAAAAGGTCTTTTAAAACTTCTCATAAGGTTGGTGAAATTTCAAATGACTGACAACATTCTGAATTATCCTCCTCTGACGAGGATCTATCTGATTCAGAAGATCCTTCCTCAGATATTGACACTGACAAATCTACTCTAGAGGTGTTGATTACGTTGGATATTGAGGAAACTAGTCCTCGATATTAAAGTGTCAGTAAACCTAAAATATAATGTTATATAATTTTGCACATAGTGCAGAATTATATAACATTATATTAGTGCTATCGTTATAAAACTTAATATTCCCTTTTAATTTTTTTAAAATATGTCCGTTTTTCAGACCCGCTCTCTGCACTCTTCTGAGCGGGTCTATTTTTATTCCACAGCGCATCGGGCCAGCTGTATAGTCACAGCCCGGCCCGACCGCGCCATAACACTAAGTGCAGCTTGCTCCTGCTCTGTCTGACAGCAGGAGCGAGCTGCACTTAGTGTTATGGCGTGGTCAGGCCGGGCTGTGACTATACAGCTGGCCCGATGCGCTGTGGAATAAAAACAGACCCGCTCAGAAGAGCACAGAGAGTGTGTCTGAAAAACGGACATATTTTAAAAAAATTAAAAGGGAATATTAAGTTTTATAACAATAGCACTAATATAATGTTATATAATTCTGCACTATGTGTAGAATTATATAACATATTTTAGGTTTACTGTCCCTTTAAAACTAGTAAGCATTTGAAAATTACATGCTCTAGAGATCTGGTTCCGGTGGAGGAGGAGCTACACAGCAGTGGCTCAGCAGTCTGTTGGAAATTGGCGGTGATTCCCTCGCGCTAACCCCCTGCTTTGGGGCTTACCCTTGACAGTTACATCACCTACTCCGGAACCCTAAGCAGTGGTCTACCATCCCACCGCTTTAACTCTAAGCTACTTTCTTTTCACTTTCCCCTTGTCTCACATAAGTACTAACTTGGCGTCTGCTTACTCACTAACAGACCCAACTCTACATTCTTTCACGGACAGCCCTACTCTGTCAGCCTGCTTCCGTCTGCAGTACCAAGAACTCTAACGGACTTTTGACCCTCCCCCCTCTCTGCACTTTTTTTGTTACCTCACCCGGTGAGCTTCACATCGGTCTGTCTGCTTCTGGCCGCGGCCCGCCCGGCAGGTCTTGTTGTGGTGGGCTCGTCCCTCTCCCTCCCCACCGGTGCTGCGTGGGGGGAGACGGGCTTGGATATCTGTGTGGCCCCGCTGTGCATCTTTTCCTCACGCTGTGACGGCCGCTCGGTGCGGCGCCGCCCACTCCCCCCCCACCGGTGCTGCGAGGGGGGAGCTGAGCGCGGCTCTTGACCTGGAGGTCGTTTTCGTCGGAGGACGTCTTCGCTGGCCTGGTTCAGCAATTCAGCAAGTGGGAAGCACCCACGGAGCGAGACCAACCTAAAGCTACTGCAGGAGGGGGTGAGTTTGAGTCAGCCTGCCTGACGAAGAGCTAAATGAAAGGTGAATAAGTGAATTGGAAGCAGGTATTGCCAGCAATAAGGGCCTGCTTAGTAAATTAAGGGACAACTTATCCTTCATTCATACAAGGAACATTATCAGTTAAAACGTAAAGACTGTGAAAGGCTAATTATTAGAAGCCTGGATGAACTGTTGTTTATTTTTTCAGCCGTTAAGTTCCGGGGCTCTTGGAAAAAGCCTCCTTTCCTGTTTTGTTCTAATTTTCTTGTTTTAAATTCTTTTTTTGTCTGAATATTGTCGGCTTTCAAAATATCATTGTCTTTATTGATATATTTGACAATTATTTCCTGTTTTTCTCTCCTTCTCACCCCCAGTTCTTGTTATCACTGTTCTGTTGGAACAACTGATGTCCCCATGGTCTATTTAATATATCTGTACTAAGGTTTAACTTATTGGGCAATTTAAAGCCCTTATTAAAGGGAAGGTGGAGGGTGAGAGGAGGGAGTGAAGTGGAAGTAAACTGAGAAAGGGTAAATTTGAGCCTGAGCAGGTTAAGAAAGAGGGTTTATATTTAAAGTACCGTTTGACTGCCTGCAACATACCTACTCTCTGATGAAGTTACTGAAAGGTTTCTGTTAAATTCTGGACTTCTCAGATTAACCTCAAATAATTCACCCCCCCCCCCAACAAGCATAAACTTAGAATCTAGTCAAATCACATTCCTTGAAACCCTCTACCCTTCGACTTTCAATCTTTAATAATTTTTCTCATTACATATTGTATTTGGCCCTTCTAGAATAAATTAGGCTACTTACTATACTGACCAAACCCGTCTCCCATTTGTATACAATCTACTACACAACCTATTTGTTACATACGGCTCCCACTCCAATCTTACTTTATTGTAACTTTTATTATTACTACACTTATTAATCTTAGGGTAAACTTATAAATTCTCTGTTTGAGGATTAAGGGAAGCCTTACTCCTGGCCTCCCGCCCAATAGAGGCCATTAGTTAAACTTAGTTTATCTACCTAAAATAGCAGGGAGACTGGGTAAACGAAGAGAGAGGGAAGGGAAAGAGAAAAGCATTCTTTTTCTTTTTTCTCTCTTCCTTGCTATAGGCGGTGATTGATGCATAGCTTGCACTTATAGGTTTTCTATGCCTTATTTTTTCTCAGGCTCTATATTGATTTAAAACAACTCCTTGATTCTGCCCCCCCTTTTTTTCCACCGCCATCGGTTGCGCGACCAAGCCTTACTCACTTCACTGGGCTAGCCCCCCTAATTCACCCTTTTTTTTTTTTTTTCTTGCACACCGATAAGAGATTGTTTCACTGATATTATTGTCTCACTCCCCTCACTTCCCACCTTCACCTCCCCATGATAATATTCACATAGTAGGCACGGGCAGGAACTCCCCCAATATCACTTTCCCCCTCCTTCACCATTTTCCTTTTTTTTGCGCACATATTGGCACATGGATAAATTTTTTCACCTTCACCCTAAGACTCCCTCGCCAACGATGGCAGCAAGACAAAGAGACAGAAAAGTAAAAAATACCGCAGACACTCTGCCTTAATCTCAAACATCCGCCATATCACCTCTTGCACCTGACACCTACAATATGCAAACTCTGGTTACTAAAATTTCAGAGGCGCTGGCACCAAACTTTGATCTACTTAAGGCTGAGATTAAGCAAGACCTTGCATCACTCTCACAAGAAGTCAGGCAATTCGCCATTAGAATTGGCGAAGTTGAACAGAGGGTCTCAGATTTGGAAGATTTAACTACACTACATACTACTAATTTAGATGCAGTTAACCGATCTATCACTACAATACAGACTAAACTAGAAGACCTTGAGAACCGTGCCCGCAGGAATAATATAAGGATAATTGGCATACCAGAGAACGGGCCCCACGAGGACCTAGCTATGTTTGTTTCAGAAACAATGCCACAACTTCTTAAACTTCCACCTAACTACCCAAGGATCATAGTTGAAAGAGTCCATAGGCTAGGTAAGCCCAGGCTAGACAACAAAGGGAATTACAGGCCTAGGCCGGTAATAGCGAAACTCCTGAATTTTCAGGATAAAGTCACATTGCTACAACTTTTTCGTAAAAATCAACCTATATCCTTTAATGGATCGGGGATTCTCCTCTTCCAGGACTTCTCTTCTGAGACGTCCTCCAGGAGGAGAGCCCTTGCCCCAACATGTTCCAAACTTATTCAGCAAGGATATCAGGCCACTATTACCTACCCAGCAAAATTAAAATTGATACTAGGCACAAATACCCATGTCTTTAACTCTTTACCAGAGGCTGAACATTTCCTGAAAGAATCAAACTTGTTAGATAAACAATCATCTGAGTAAAGCAGTTCAATAGCTCCTTCTTAAATTAACTTATGTGCTGTGATGTTTTATTTCTTTTTCCTTCTTGGTTTCCTTCTCTTCTTTCTTTTTCTCTCTGTATCAATAGTAATTGGACTATTGAAAATTTATTTTTTTTTTTTATTTTTTTCTCTTCCTCCCCTTCTCATCTTCACTCTCCTCGCCCACCTCTTTCAGGCAGCATTTCATCCTCCTGAATGGTAAATTTTAATTTAGTATCATGGAATGTGGGTGGGATTTCCACCCCCATTAAAAGAAAATCCATCCTTATGCATTTGAGAAAATTAAAAACCAACATAGCATTTCTACAAGAGACCCACCTGACTCCAGAAGAGTCTTTAAAACTCAAATCTACATGGGTGAGGGAAATCTTTTTTTCCCCAGGTGTTTGAAGGAGGAGAGGGGTGGCTATATTAATCGGAAAACAAATAGATTTAGAGGTCATTTACAATGAGGCTGACTCTCAGGGCAGGTTTGTCCTGTTAAAGATAAAAATTGGTAAAGAGATTTTCACTCTTTGCAACATCTATGCCCCCAACAAATTGGCCCCAGCTTTTTGGTCTAAAATACAGGCCAAGATTCTTTCCGTGCAAGAGGGTCATCTGGTTCTGGGTGGAGACTTCAATATGGCTCCCAACTGCCCGTTGGATAGAATGAGACATCCAACAAAATTGCTCAAACAAAAGAGAGATAATCTAGAAGCAAAAATATTTAAATCAATTAAGCAGAATCTCGCAGTAAAGGACATTTGGAGATGTCAAAACCCAGATGTCAGAAATTTTACCTGCCTCTCCAGGGCCCACAAGACTATGTCCAGAATTGACCTACTTCTTATCAGCGATTCTCTATGCAAATTTGAAGTAAAAACAGGCATCCTTCCCATCTTTCTCTCAGATCATGGTCCAACATACTTGGAGTTTCAACTGAGTCAGTTTATAAACAAACCTACTCGTTTTATTTTCCCCTCATTCCTCACAACGGACTTAAAATTTAAAAACTGGCTTAAAATTAAATTCGCCGAATATGCCCAACATAACTCCCATTGTATGGACTCCCCTCTGCTCTTCTGGGAGGCAGCGAAGGCTGTCCTCAGAGGTGAAATAATAGCTTACAGTGCAATGAGAGTGAGGAAAATAAGATTGAGAGAAAAAGAAATCACCAACTCAATAATCAACTCCTACAACTCTTATCTCCTGAATAACTCGCCCAGGAATTGGGCAAAATATATTAGAGCCAAGAACACTGGGGACGCCTTCGCTGTCTTTCGGGAGACACAGAGGGATCTAAAACTTCAAGCCAGGTTATACAGATTTGGGAACAAATCGGGCAAGCTGCTTGCCAATCTAGTAAAAAAAGAAAAAAAATCATCTGGAATAGAAACTATACAACAAGAAGGTAGTCTCTTAAAGAAACCTGAAGAAATTGCCCAAGCGTTTACTACTTATTATCAGGACCTTTACTCACACAAGAGCTCGGATCAGCTTAACGAGAGGCAGTTTTGGCAGAAAATCTCCTATCCTAAAATTACATCTGATCTACTTGAAACTCTCAACGCTCCAATACGGGAGTCTGAGATTATAAAAATTATTTCAGATCTTCCCCCTAACAAAACACCAGGTCCAGACGGCCTGCCCAACGAGTTCTATAAAATCATGAAAGACAAGCTAGCCCCCTATCTCAACAATCTTTATAATAGTATCTATGCTAAGGGAGAGCCAGTCGCTACTTCTTTCACTGCTTCCAATACAATCTTAATTTTGAAAGGGGGAAAGGATCCTTCACTCAAAGAGTCATATAGACCGATAGCCCTCTTAAACGTAGACTATAAAATCCTAGCTTCCATTCTTGCCAATCGCCTACAGCAACCACTTACTAAAATTATACATCCAGACCAGGCCGGATTCTTATTTAAAAGAAATTCATCGGCAAAAATTAGAGAAGCCCTGATCGTAACTGAATACTTCAAATCAGTCGGGGCGTCGGAGGGCCGGGGGGAGAGGGAAGTTTCTGACTTAGCTGTTGTTTCAATCGACGCAGAGAAAGCCTTTGACTCCATTCATTTTGATCATCTTTTCACTTCCTTGGATAAATTTGGATTCAAGGGCGAATTTATAAGATTTATTAAAAATCTATACAAAGATCCATATACAAGATTGATTGTTAACAACAATATTTCTCCACAGATAACCCTCGGAAGAGGGACCCGACAGGGTTGCCCCTTTCCCCCCTGCTCTTCGATGTCTCAATAGAGCCTTTGGCAATCATGGTCAGACAACAACTGCCCGGAATTAAAATTGGTGATCAAGTCATAAAAATAGCCCTCTATGCAGACGATGTTTTACTCTATCTTTCGGACACCCAGTTTAGTATTCCAAAATTCTTAGATATCTCTATTAGATTTGGATCTTTCTCAGGCTATAAGATTAACCAAGCAAAATCTGAGTTATTATGGCTAAGGAAGAATAAAAACTCTCTTCCTAATATCCCTTTCAGCCTGGCAACAGATTCCTTCCGTTATCTGGGAATTTCTATTGCCTCGAATCCAACGGAGCTCTACGATCTTAATATTACCCCAATTCTAAACATCTTAAGGGAGAAACTAAAAAACTGGCAGGGCCTCCCATTATCTATATCTGGTCGGATAGCCCTTTTTAAAATGGTTTTACTACCAAAACTCCTTTATGTATTACAGAATACCCCAATACTATTACTGGAGAGGGATGTGCGCCTACTTAACAGCGCACTCAGCAAGTTTATCTGGCAGGGGAGAAGACCAAGGATATCCCTAAAGAAACTATCACTTTCAAAAGAAAACGGAGGCCTTGCCCTGCCTAACATTCGTCTTTACAATTATGCTTTCCTGATGCGAGTAATAGCTGATTGGATCTCTAACAGTAACTATGTAACTAACAATCTATTAGAGGGAGCCATAAGTCATCCATACATTTTGTCAGCATTAATTCACTGTCCTCCTAAAGAACTACCTAAAGAAATTAAAATGTTTAAATCCCTTTTCAATCCAATAAAAGCATGGTGGAAAGCAGGGGAACTCCTATCTCTAAACTGTAAAGTCTCACAATATTTACCACTTCGTGGCAATCCGAAATTCCCAGCAGGACTGAGGTCAACTTTATTCAAAATCTGGCATAATCAAGGCTTGGATACAGTGATAAGTCTAATAGATACAGACAGAAAATGCGTTAAATCATTTGAAGAATTAAAAAGAGAATTCAACATCAATAACAAGGATTTTTTTGCATATCTACAAAGTAGACATTTTGTCACAGGGCTTATGACAGACTCAGCCTGGACATGGTCTTTGGGAAAACTGGAAGGCTGGCTAGCATTGTACAAAAGTGGTCATAGATCCATTTCCCCATGCTACCAACTAATTAATTCAACCAAAGCGGATTTGGTGACCCAGAAACTTGCTCTACTATGGAACCAGATGACCCTCCATCACATTATTGACACTAAATTAATTCGCTTATCAATCCAGAAAATAGCTCAGGTCACTTTGTCAGCCACCTGGCGTGAGTCACACATCAGACTAATACACAATTCCTACTTTACCCCCAACAAAGGGAATAGGATCCGTAATCGTGGGTTTAATAAGTGTCCAAAATGCGCACAGACAGCAGCAAATTTAATCCATATGATATGGGAGTGCCCTAAAATCAGACACCTGTGGTGGAAGCTAGAATTCTGGCTTACCAGAACTCTTAAAATCCCTATAACAGGCCTTACACAGGTACAAACTGTATTCGGGCCCCCAAATCATTCTGAACATCAAATAAATGATAACATTGTCCTCCTTTCCATACTAGCTACCAGATATCTTATTTTTAAAAAATGGAAGCTAAGAGTAACGCCATCCATCCCAGAGATTAAAAATTGCTTAAAAAAACAATGCCTGTTAGAACAAAGAGATACCAACTTAGATAACGAAGATGATGTTATACAATTTTTCAACAAATGGTCAGTATTCATCAGATCACTCCCGGATATGGAGATAAATGACCTAATTTTTCCATTCAGGAACTCCGAACTGGTCCTCTTGGGGGCCTGGTAGAAACTCAGATGAGAAAGTCGATCCACTCTATTTAGAGATACCTGTCATAGATCTTGCCAAGCATAGTTTCCTGATGGGCGGGGGGAGTGACTTGACTAGGAGGAGGATTCCCTCTTTCCCCCTTTTTTTTTTTTTTTTTTTTCTCTCTTTTCCCTTCTCTTTTCCCTTCTTTCCTTATTTTTACCTAAGATAGGTTGTATAAGTTTAAAACTAACAAAATGTTCAAGTATGAATATAAATTTACTTTTTTTCCACTGTTCAAAATATTTAAACTGCGTCCTGCGTGACGCAATAAATTGTAGCGGTCGAAATTGTAAGACCATAATTGGGAAAATGTATGTGTCTTGTATGGCGTATTTTGTTGGAAATTATTTTTTCTCCTGCTAAATAAATAAAAAAAAAAATTAAAAAAAAACAAAAAAAAAACTAGTAAGCATTTAAATTCTGTTTATAAACCTCCTGTGGTTACTCCAGAGGTTTTTCCATTTCCTGATGCTATTTCTGATATGATTTCTAAGGAATGGAATAGGCCTGGTACTTCTTTTATCCCTTCTTCAAGGTTTAAAAGATTGTATCTTTTGCCAGCAGCTAGATTGGAGTTTTGGGAAAAGATCCCCAAAGTTGATGGGGCTATTTCTACTCTTGCTAAACGTACTACTATTCCTATGGAAGATAGTACTTCCTTTAAAGACCCTTTAGATAGGAAACTTGAATCTTATCTAAGGAAAGCTTATTTATATTCTGGCTATCTTCTCAGGCCTGCCATTTCTATGGCTGAAGTTGCAGTTGCATCAACTTTTTGGTTGAAAGTTTAGCGCAACAGGAAATGGATCCTGATTTGTCTAGCTTGCTTCAACATGCTAATCATTTTATCTGTGATGCCATTTTTGATATCATCAAAATTGATGTTAAATTTATGTCTTTAGCTATTTTAGCTAGAAGAGCTTTGTGGCTCAAATATTGGAATGCTGGCATGGTATCTAAGTCTAGATTACTAACTCTTTCTTTCCAAGGTAATAATTTATTTTGTTCTCAGTTGGATTCGATTACTTCAACTGTCACTGGGGGGGAAGGGAGTATTTTTGCCTCAGGATAAAAGACCTAAGGGTAAATCTAAAGCTTCTAATCGTTTTCGTTCCTTTCGACAAAATAAGGAACAGAAACCTAATCCTTCCCCCAAAGAATCTGGTTCTAATTAGAAACCTTCTTCAAGTTCAAGCGACAGCTCCAAGAATCTTTTCAAAGGTTCTCAGTGCCCTACTCTCTGTAATCGGAGAATGGGGTATTGCGGTGTTTCCTTATTTGGACGATATCTTGGTACCAGCTCAGTCTTTACATTCTGCAGAATCTCACACAAATCCACTAGTGTTGTTTCTTCAAAGACATGGTTAGAGGATCAATTTACCAAAAAGTTCTTTGATTCCTCAGACAAGGGTCACTTTTTTAGGTTTCCAGATAGATTCAGTGTCCATGACTCTGTCTCTAACAGACAAGAGACAATTAAAATTGGTTTCAGCTTGTTGGAACCTTCAGTCTCAATTATTCCCTTCAGTAGGTATGTGCATGGAAGTTTTAGGTCTCATGACTGCAGCATTGGACGCGATCCCCTTTGCTCATTTTCATATGAGACCTCTCCAGCTTTGTATGCTGAACCAATGGTGCAGGGATTATACAAAGATATCATAATTAATATCCTTAAATCCCAATGTTCGACTCTCTCTCACTTGGTGGTTAGTTCACCATCGTATAGTTCAAGGGGCCTCTTTTGTTCATCCAACCTGGACTGTGAGCACAACAGATGCAAGTCTTTCAGGTTGGGGAGCTGTCTGGGGATCTCTGACAGCACAAGGGGTTTGGAAATCTCAAGAGGCGAGGTTACCAATCAATATTTTAGAACTCCGTGCTATTTTCAGGGCTCTTCAGGTTTGGCATCTATTGAAGAGAGAACCATTCATTTGTTTTCAGACAGACAATATCACAACTGTGGCATATGTCAATCATCAGGGTGGGACTCACAGTCCCCAAGCTATGAAAGAAGTATCTTGGATACTTGCTTGGGCGAAATCCAGCTCCTGTCTAATTTCTGCGGTTCATATCCCAGGTGTAGACAATTGGGAAGCAGTCAGACTTTACATCCGGGGAGTGGTCGCTCCATCCAGAAGTGTTTTCTCAGATTGTTCAGATGTGGGGTCTTCCAGAAATAGATCTGATGGCTTCCCATCTAAACAAGAAACTACCTAGGTACCTGTCCAGGTCAAGGGATTCGCTGGCGGAGGCGGTGGATGCATTAGCAAATCCTTGGTGTTACCAACCTGCTTATATTTTCCCGCCTCTAGTTCTTCTTCCAAGAGTGATCTCCAAAATCATCATGGATCAATCGTTTGTGTTGCTGGTAACTCCAGCATGGCCTCACAGGTTTTGGTATGCAGATCTTGCTCGGATGTCCAGTTGCCAACCTTTGCCACTTCCTTTAAGATCAGACCTTCTGTCTCAAGGTCTGTTTTTCCATCAGGATCTCAAATCATTAAATTTGAAGTTATGTAAATTGAACGCCTAGTTCTTAGTCACAGAGGTTTCTCTGACTCAGTGATTAATACTATGTTACAGGCTCGTAAATCTGTTTCTAGGAAGATTTATTATCTAGTTTGGAAGACTTATATTTCATGGTGTTCTTCTCATAAATTCTCCTGGCATTCTTTTAGAATTCCTAGAATTTTACAGTTTCTTCAGGATGGTTTGGATAAGGGATTGTCTGCAAGTTCCTTGAAGGGACAAATCTCTGCTCTTTCTGGGGGGTTTTTACAGAAAGATTGCTAAGCTTCCTGATATTCATTGTTTTGTACAGGCTTCGGTCCATATCAAGCCTGTCATTAAATCAATCTCTCCTCCTTGGAGTCTTAATTTGGTTTTGAAGGCTTTACAGGCTCCCCCGTTTGAGCCTATGCATTCTTTGGACATTAAACTACTTTCTTGGAAAGTGTTGCTCCTTTTGGCCATCTCTTCTGCTAGAAGAGTTTCTGAATTATCTGCTCTTTCTTGTGAATCTCCTTTTTTATTTTTCATCAGGATAAGGCAGTTTTATGGACTTCATTTAAATCTCTACCTAAGGTTGTAAATTCAAACAATATTAATAGAGAAATTGTTGTCCCCTCTTTGTGTCCTAATCCTAAGAATTCTTTGGAGAGATCCTTACATTCTTTGGATGTGGTAAGAGCTTTGAAATATTATGTTGAAGCTACTAAAGATTTCAGGAAGACTTCTAGTATATTTGTTATCTTTTCTGGTTCTAGGAAAGGTCAGAAGGCTTCTGTCATTTCCTTGGCATCTTGGTTAAAGCTTTTGATTCATCAGGCTTATTTGGAGTCGGGTCAGGCCCCGCCTCAGAGAATTACAGCTCATTCTACTAGATCTGTCTCCACTTCGTGGGCTTTTAAGAATGAAGCTTCAGTTGATTAGATTTGCAAAGCAGCAACTTGGTCTTCTTTGCATTCATTTACTAAATTCTACCGTTTTGATGTATTTGCTTCTTCGGAAGCAGTTTTTGGTAGAAAAGTTTTTCAGGCAGCTGTTTCAGTTTGATTCTTCTGCTTATGTTTTAATTTTTTCATTTCATTTATGAGAATAAACTTATATTTTGGGTTGTGGATTAATTTTTTCAGCAGAAAATGGCTGTTATTATTTTATCCCTCCCTCTCTAGTGACTCTTCTGTGGAGTTCCACATCTAAGGTATTACTATCCCATATGTCACTAGCTCATGGACTCTTGCCTTACATGAAAGAAAACATAATTTATGTAAGAACTTACCTGATAAATTAATTTCTTTCATATTAGCAAGAGTCCATGAGACCGACCCTTTTTATGGTGGTTATGATTTTTTGTATAAAGCACAATTATTTCCAAATTCCTTTGTTGATATTTTTTACTCTTTCTTTATCACCACACTACTTGGCTATTCGTTAAACTAAATTGTGGGTGTGGTGAGGGGTGTATTTATAGGTATTTTGAGGTTTGGGAAACTTTTCCCCTCCTGGTAGGCTTGTATATTCCATACGTCACTAGCTCATGGACTCTTGCCAATATGAAAGAAATTAATTTATCAGGTTAGTTCTTACATAAATTATGTTTTTAGCCCTCTGAGCCCAATGTCTCTCAGGATGATGCTGTTCAGGCAATGCCACAGCTTTCTCCTCAAACGTCTCAAGCCTCTATGGCATCACATACAGTGCCCTGCAGTTCCTCTCAACCTCCTGGAAGAGTTTATTTGCCTGCAGATTTTGCTGCACAGGTATCTTCTGTGGTATCTGTGGCATTATCTGCTTTTCCTATGCAAGGAAACACAAAAGGAACATTACACATTCAGATAGTAAGGTTTCTGTTCCACCTACTCCTACGCAGGTTGCCCTCCCTCATAAGTCTGAGGAGGAGGATACATCGGTAGCCTCTGAGGGTGAAATCTCCAATTCGGACAGTATTATTCCTTAATCTGATACTGAAGAAGTAAAGTTCAGATTTAAGCTTAACACCTTCGTGTACTGTTAAAGGAGGTAATGGCTACTTTGGACGACTCCGATACTTCTGTTGTTGTCAACCCTAAGAAGTCTAGTAAACTTAATAAATACTATGATGTTCCTTCCTCTGTGGAAGTTTTTCCTGTCCCAGACCGTGTAACGGTGATTATTTCGCAGGAATGGGAGAAGACAGGGATTCCTTTCTCCCTGTCTCCTGTATTTAAAAAGATGTTTCCTGTTGCTGACTCCATTAAAGATTCTTGGCGCACAGTGCCTAAAATAGAAGGGGCTATTTCTACTCTGGCTCAGAGAACTACGATCCCTATAGAGGATAGCTGCTCCTTTAAGGAATCCATGGATAAAAATCTGGAAGCTTATTTGAAGAAGATGTATGTTCATCAAGGTCTTCAATGGCAACCTGCAGTTTGTATTGCCACAGTGGCAAGTGCAGCATCTTATTGGTGCGACGCCTTGTCTGAATTAATTTTAGTAGAGACTCCATTGGAGGAGATACAAGATAGGGTTAAGGCTCTCAAACTAGTCAATTCCTTTATTTCTGATGCTAACATGCAAGTTATTAGACTGGGAGCCAAGATGTCTGGCTTCTCTGTCCTAGCCCATAGGGCATTTTGGCTAAAATCTTGGTCAGCTGATGTTACCTCTAAGTCCAAGCTTCTGGTGCTTCCTTACAAGGGTAAGACCTTGTTCGGACCTGGTCTGGCAGAAATAATTTCTCATATTACAGGTGGAAAAGGGTCATTTCTACCGCAAGACAAGAAGAACAGACTCAAAGGACATCAAAGTAATTTTCGTTCCTTTCGTAACTTCAAAGGTCAAGTCTTCTGCTCCCTCTTCCAAGCAGGAGCAGTCCAAGTCTTCTTGGAAGCCCAATCAGTCTTGGAATAAGGGGAAGCAATCAAAGAAACCCTCAGCTGAGTCTAAGTCAGCATGAAGGGTCGGCCCCCAGTCTGGGATTGGATCAAGTTGCGGGCAGACTTTCCCTGTTTTGTCAAGCGTGGAGATGAGATGTCCCAGATCCTTGGGCTGTGGACATAGTATCTCAGGGTTACAAAATAGAATTAAAAACTTTCTCTCCCAGGGGCAGATTCCACCTCTCAAGATTATCAGCAGACCAGGTAAAAGAGAGGCATTCTTGAACTGCATTCAGGACCTTTCCTCCCTGGGAGTGATTGTTCCAGTAAGGGAACAGGGTCTAGGATTCTATTCAAATCTGTTCGTTGTTTCCAAAAAAGAGGGAACTTTTCGACCTAAAGTACCTCAAGTTTTTTAGGGTACTGTCCTTCAAAATGGAAACCATTCATTCCAATCTTACTTTGGTCCAAGAGAATCAGTTCATGATGACCATAGACATGAAGGACGCGTATCTTCATGTTCTTATCCACATGGATCATCACAAATTCCTGAGATTCTCCTTTCTAGACAAACAGTTTTGCCTAGATTATGAGTCTTGCGTTAGCCTTAAAAAGCAGCGTTGAGAGGTCGCAACGCTGCTTTTTAACGGCCGCTGGTATTACGAGTCTGGCAGGTACAGGTGTACCGCTCACTTTTCTTCCTCGACTCGAGCTTACCGCAAATCCCCTTACGTCAATTGCGTATTGTATCTTTTCTATGGGATTTTCCTAACACCGGTATTACGAGTCTTGGAGAAAGTGAGCGGTACACCCTCTCCTGTCAAGACTCCTACCACATTTAAAAGTCAGTAGTTAAGAGTTTTATGGGCTAACGCCGTAACATAAAACTCTTAACTAAAGTGTTAAAAAGTACACTAACACCCATAAACTACCTATTAACCCCTAAACCGAGCCCCCCCCCCCACATTGCAAACACTAAAATAAAAGTTTTAACCCCTAATCTGCCGACTGGACATCGCCGCCACTTAAATAAATGTATTAACCCCTAAACCGCCGCACTCCCGCCTCGCAAACACTAGTTACATTTTATTAACCCCTAATCTGCCGTCCCTAACATTGCCGACACCTACCTAAATTTATTAACCACTAATCTGCCGCCCCAACATCGCCGCTACTATATTAAATGTATTAACCCCTAAACCTAAGTCTAACCCTAACACTAACACCCCCCTAACTTAAATATAATTTAAATAAAACGAAATAAAATTACTACAATTAACGAAATAATTCCTATTTAAAACTAAATACTTACCTATAAAATAAACCCTAAGCTAGCTACAATATAACTAATAGTTACATTGTAGCTATCTCAGGATTTATTTTTATTTTACAGGCAAGTTTGTATTTATTTTAACTAGGTACAATAGTTATTAAATAGTTATTAACTATTTAATAACTACCTAGCTAAAATAAATACAAAAGTACCTGTAAAATAAATCCTAACCTAAGTTACAATTACACCTAACACAACACTATCATTAAATTAATTACCTAAACTACCTACAATTAATTACAATTAAATTAAATAAACTAAAGTACGATAAACAACAAACACTAAATTACAGAAAATAAAAAAATAATTACAATTTTTTTAAACTAATTACACCTAATCTAATCCCCCTAATAAAATAAAAAAGCCCCCCCAAATAATAAAATTCCCTACCCTATACTAAATTACAAATAGCCCTTAAAAGGGCTTTTCGCAGGGCAGTGCCCCAAAGTAATCAGCTCTTTTATCTGTAAAAAAAATACTATACCCCCCCAACATTAAAACCCACCACCCACACAACCAACCCTACTCTAAAACCCACCCAATACCCCCTTAATAAAACCTAACACTAACCCCCTGAAGATCACCCTACCTTGAGACGTCTTCACCCAGCCGGGCACAAGTGGACCTCCAGAGGGGCAGAAGTCTTCATCCGATCCGGGCAGAAGAGGACATCCAGACGGCCAGAACTCTTCATCCAGACGGCATCTTCTATCTTCATCCATCCGGAGCGGAGCGGGTCCATCTTCAATCCAGCCAATGCGGAGCATCCTCTTCAAACGAAGTCCAAGCAAAGAATGAAGGTTCCTTTAAATGACGTCATCCAAGATGGCGTCCCTTCAATTCTGATTGGCTGATAGGATTCTATCAGCCAATCGGAATTAAGGTAGGAAAAATCCTATTATCTGATGCAATCAGCCCATAGGATTGAAGTTCAATCCTATTGGCTGATCCAATCAGCCAATAGGATTGAGCTCACATTCTATTGGCTGATTGCATCAGCCAATAGGATTTTTCCTACCTTAATTCCGATTGGCTGATAGAATCCTATCAGTTAATCGAAATTGAAGGGACGCCATCTTGGATGACGTAATTTAAAGGAAGCTTCATTCTTCGTTTGGACTTCGTTTGAAGTGGATGCTCCACTTCGGCTGGATTGAAGATGGACCCGCTCTGCTCCGGATGGATGAAGATAGAAGATGCCGCCTGGATGAAGACTTCTGCCCCTCTGGAGGTCCACTTGTGCCTGGCTGGGTGAAGACGTCTCAAGGTAGGGTGATCTTCAAGGGGTTAGTGTTAGGTTTTATTAAGGGGGATGGGTGGGTTTTAGAGTAGGGTTGGGTGTGTGGGTGGTGGGTTTTAATGTTGGGGGGGTATTGTATTTTTTTTTACAGGTAAAAGAGCTGATTACTTTGGGGCAATGCCCCGCAAAGGCCCTTTTAAGGGCTATTTGTAATTTAGTATAATGTAGGGAATTTTATTATTTTGGGGGGCTTTTTTATTTTATTAGGGGAATTAGATTAGGTGTAATTAGTTTAAAAAAATTGTAATTATTTTTTTATTTTCGGTAATTTAGTGTTTGTTGTTTTTCGTACTTTAGTTTATTTAATTTAACTGTAATTAATTGTAGGTAGTTTAGGTAATTAATTTAATGATAGTGTAGTGTTAGGTGTAATTGTAACTTAGGTTAGGATTTATTTTACAGGTAAATTTGTATTTATTTTATCTAGGTAGTTATTAAATAGTTAATAACTATTTAATAACTATTGTACCTAGTTAAAATAAATACAAACTTGCCTGTAAAATAAAAATAAATCCTGAGATAGCTGCAATGTAACTATTAGTTATATTGTAGCTAGCTTAGGCTTTATTTTATAGGTATGTATTTAGTTTTAAATAGGAATAATTTAGTTAATTGTTGTTATTTTATTTAGATTATTTAAAATTATATTTAAGTTAGGGGGGTGTTAGGGTTAGACTTAGGTTTAGGGGTTAATAATTTTATTATAGTGGCGGCGATGTTGGTGGCGGCAGATTAGGGGTTAATAAATTTAATATAGTTGCGGCGACATTGGGGGCGGCAGATTAGGGGTTAATAAATATAATGTAGGTGTCGGCGATGTTAGGGGCAGCAGATTAGGAGTTCATAAGTATAATGTAGGTGGCGGCGGTGTCCGGAGCAGAAGATTAGGGGTTAATAATATAATGTAGGTGACGACGATGTCGGGGTCGGCAGATTAGTGGTTAATAAGTGTAAGATTAGGGGTGTTTAGACTCGGGGTTCATGTTAGGGTGTTAGGTGTAAACGTAAATGTTCTTTCCCCATAGGAAACAATGGGGCTGCGTTAGGAGCTGAACGCTGCTTTTTTGCAGGTGTTAGGTTTTTTTTCAGCCAGCTCAGCCCCATTGTTTCCTATGGGGAAATCATGCATGAGCACGTTTATCCAGCTCACCGCTACCGTAAGCAGCGCTGGTATTACAGTGAGATGTTGAGCTAAATTTTGCTCTCCGCTCACTTTTTAGAGGCTAACGCGGGGTTGATAAAAACCTGTAATACCAGCATTGTTTAAAGTGAGCGGTGAGAAAAAACTGAGCGTTAGCACCGCAAGCCTTACCGACAAAAACTCGTAATCTAGCAGTTTATTTTGTTTGTGGCTCTTCCGTTTGGTCCTGGGAATTTCAGTGGATGACATATTGGTTCAGGCGCCATCTTTTAAATAAGCAAACTCTCATACAGAGATCTTGTTTTCTTTTCTACGCTCCCACGGTTGGAAAGTTAATCTGGAGTTCCCTTGTTCCAGCTACAAGGGTGGTTTTCTTAGGGACCATAAGTGATTCCCTATCTATGAAAATTTTTCTGAGGGAGGTCAAAAAATCCAAAATTCTCTCCTTGCCTCTCTCTTCAATCTACTGTTCGGCCATCAGTGGCTCAAAGTATGGAGGTAATTGGTCTGATGGTCGCTTCCATGGACATCATTCCCTTTGCTCGATTACATTTGAGAGCTCTGCAATTATGCATGCTCAGACAATGGAACGGAGACCATTCGGATCTGTCTCAGAGGATAGATCTAGACCAGTCGACAAGAGACTCTCTCTCCCGTGGTGGCTTTCTCAGGACCATCTGTCTCAGGGCGCATGCTTCAGGAGACCTTCCTGGGTAATTGTGACCACGGACTCCAGCCTGCTAGGCTGGGGAGCAGTCTGGGACTCGTTAAAGGCGCAGGGACTATGGACTCAGGAGGAGTCTGCTCTCCCCATAAACATCTTGGAGTTGAGAGCGATTTTACAATGCTCTGATGGCTTGGCCTCAATTGTCTTTAGCCCGGTTTATCAGGTTTCAGTCAGATAACATCACCTCAGTGGCTTACATCAACCACCAGGGAGGATCTCGGAGTTCCTTAGCCATGAAGGAGGTGGCACAGATTATTCAGTGGGCGGAAGCTCACAATTGTTGTCCATCTGCTATACACATTCCTGGAGTGGACAACTGGGAAGCGGATTTCCTGAGCAGACAGACATTTCATCCCGGGGAGTGGGCTCTCAATCTGGATGTGTTATTCAGCTTAACCCTCAAATGGGGGGTGCCAGAGTTGGATCTGATGGCGTCTCGGCAGAACGTCAAGCTTCCAAGGTATGGTTCAAGGTCAAGAGATCCTCAGGCCGCTCTGATAGGTACTCTGGCTGTTCCTTGGTATTTCGGTCTAGCATACCTGTTTCGTCCTTCCACGAGTTACTGCTCATATCAAACAAGAGAGAGCATCTGTAATTCTAATAGCTCCTGCATGGCCTCACAGGATCTGGTATG
>NC_069500.1:108333599-108471099 GCF_027579735.1 Bombina bombina | reverse complement strand
GATTGGTAATATGAAGAAAATTTGATAATAGGAGTAAATTAGAAAGTTGCTTAAAATGTCATACTCTATCTGAATCACGAAAGAAAAAAATTGGGTTCATTGTCCCTTTAAGGGCAGAATAGTAGGAGTTCAAGATGAACTTGTAGTGAAGAAAGTCAGCTGAACTCCAAGATTTTCGCCTGTGTTGCTCAGCAGTCCGGGAACATCTGCGTAGGTACCGTGTCAGAGGAGTATGCCAGGGCTGAGGATGAGAGTGTGGTTTCTGAGGTATGGTAGGTGGGGCCAGATTGTCAATGACCGATGTAAGGGTGGAGTTATAGTGGCAGATAGATTGGTCAGGGCAGGAAAAGGAGGGGATGGAAGAGAGGAGAGATTGGGAAGAGCTAGCGAGCTGTTGCTGATCTAATTACTTAGTGCTTCTGTGAAGTTTGGTGTGAGGGGTAGAGGGAGGGGGAGTTGTAGGGAGGGATGTGATGTTGCAAGTGTGGAGATGATGGTCAGAAAGAGGAAAAGGGAGTTGTGAAATTTGAGATAGTGCATTCATAGCTGAAAGTGATCTAAAAATTGAGTTGAGGAGCCAGGGGGCGGTATATGACTGCAACACGTATGGAGATGGGAGAGAATAAGCGAATCGTGTGCTTCAAATTAAGAAAATGTGAGGTGCTTCAAATGAAGAGAAGGGATGTATTTGTTGAAAGGTGCAACAAGAGGAAGGTAAAATACCTACACCATCTCCTTGTCTATTACCAGACCTAGGAGTGTGGCTGAAGTGGAGACCCCCATATTACAGTGCAGCAGTGGCTGCTGTGTCTGAAGCAGAGAGCCAGGTTTCTGTAAAAGCCAGAAGGTTGAGAGAGTGGGAGATAAAGAGATCATGGATAGAAGTGAGCTTGTTGTAAACAGAGCAAGAGTTCCAGAGTGCACAAGTGAAGGGGGTGGCGGCTTTAGATGCAAGAGGAATGAGAATAAGGTTACCAGAGTTTTGTTTTTAAAGTCTATTGAAAGGCACTCATGGATGTGCAAGGCTAGGAAGTTGTAGGGGACCAGGATTAGGGGAGATGTCACCAGCAGCTAGTATGAGCAAGAGGGAGAGTGACATGAGATGAGATGCAGATTTGTAGTAATTGAGTAATTTCGGGCTGAAGTGAGAGAGGGAGAAGGGAGAGAGAGAGTCTTTAGGAATGTGTAAAGTTCATGACTACAAAAGTAAGGTGAGTTTAAGAGAGATGGGCTGATGAACAGTGCAGGTGGTGAGGGGGAAGGAGCAATAGAATAATGTAGTTTGTTATAGACAAAAGGTAGCAAAAAGGAATGTGAAAATATTGAGCATTATTACAAACTAAGCAAACAGTGGATAAAACACAGTGTTACAACAGAACTTGCCTTGTCCAATCCTTGTCCAATTCTTGTGTAATTCTTTTGCCCAATTTTTAATGCGTCACTTATCCTATAATATAAAAGGCCAAGTGTGCCAGTAGAGACAGCATGAGGACAAACACACCTGGCCTTAGAGTCTACCTGATCTACTGCAGCACGGTGACGGTTGGGTGGAAGTTGGCGTGGCTGGACGTGAGCGAGGCATGGCCGTGGTCGGGTGTGGCAGGGGCGGTGCTGGGCGCTGTTGCGCGCGCACGAGAGACAAACACAGATAGAGAGAGAGAGAGAGAGAGAGAGAAAGGGGAAGGAGATAGAAAGAGAGGGGGAAAGAGCAAAAGAGATGGGAAAGAGCTAAAGAAAGGGTAAGAGAGCGCAAAAGAGGGAGGAGAGAGCAAAATAGAGGGGAAAGAGCAAAATAGAGGGAAGAGAGAGGGGGAGAGAGAAAATAAGAGGGGGAAAGAGAGCAAAAGAGAGGGGAAGAGAGAGAGAGCAAAAGAAGAGAGGGGGGAGAGAGGGGAGGAGAGAGAGCAATAAAGAGGGGAAGAGAGAAAAAAAGAGGGGGGAGAGAGACAGAACAAAAGAGAGGGGAGAGAGAGAGAGCGCAAAAGAGAGGGAAAGAGAGGGGGAGAGAGAGAGCGCAAAAGAGAGTGGGGAGAGAGCGCAAAAGAGAGGGGGAGAGAGAGCGCAAAAGAGAGGGGGGAAAGAGAATGCAAAAGAGAGGGGAGAGAGAGATAGAGCGCAAAAGAGAGGGGAAAGAGAGAGAGCGCAAAAGAGAGGGGGAGAGAGAGAGCGCAAAAGAGAGGGGGGAGAGAGAGAGCGCAAAAGAGAGGGGGGAGAGAGAGAGTGCAAAAGAGAGGGGGGAGAGAGAGAGCACAAAGAGAGGGGGGAGAGAGAGCGCAAAAGAGAGGGGGAGAGAGAGAGCGCAGAAGACAGGGGAGAGAGAGTGCAAAAGAGAGGGAGAGAGAGAGAGCGCAAAAGAGAGGGGGAGAGAGCAAAAGAGAGGGGAGAGAGCACAAAAGAGAGGGGCGAGAGACCAAAAGAGAGGGGAGAGAGAGCAAAAGAGAGGGGCGAGAGACAAAAAGAGAGGGGAGAGGGAGAGAGAGAGCAAAAGAGAGGGGGAGGGAGAGAGAGCAAGAGGTGGGACCGATGTACTGCAAAAAATGGCCCGTGTGAACGGGCTTTAGGACTAGTAAATGTTAGAAATTATCAAGAGCACTAGATGGGAGCAGTATTTTCTGCTATGTAGTGCTCCAATAATGTGCACACTACCTATCTAGATATGTCTCTCTATCTGAATCATGAAAGACAAATGTTAGGTTTCATGTCCCTTTAAACTAATAGAGACAGCGTAAAACAAAGCATAGCAGAGGAATGAGAAAACATTAAGGTGATGTCAATGATGATGACATCAACAATGTCATATGTGATGCCATTGATGATGTCATGCATAGCTCCGGGGGGGGGGGGGTATATATATAATATTATTCTAGAGTCTATCCCAGCATCTTCAAAATCATTAGTGCAGTAATAATGAGACATGGAAGGCTAAATTCTTAAAGTGATAACTGTAAAATAAAATGACACCACTTATTTAAACTTGTAGCAGTAATGGTAATTTCAGAGCAAGTACGTGTATAGATATATATATATATATACAGTATATTAAAACATTTTACAATATGTACATATATCTGTAAAGTGAAAGTGTCAAGGATTAGACGTCACATAATGGTTTCTAGTTTTGCTATTGAATAGATCTAGTGAGAATAAACAAAAAATTCAATTACAACAGTGAATCTGATTTGATGTGCACACATTTTAAGGTGACATTAAAAACTTCTTGCGTTAGAGTAAAATAATGTGCTTGTTCCACATTCCCTAGAGAGTCCAAAAAGCTAAATTTGGCACCTATGATTTCACAATGCTGCAAATTGCCAAAACCACCAAATGAGCCGGAAATACTGTAGATGGCTATTAGTGAGTATGTGTGACTGTCACTTCTAACTGGCTCATCAGAAACACATAGCTAGCTAGGGCCAGTAATGCAAAACGCATATGTTCTATCAAATTAGTCCTAAGATATCAAACACTAAAATGTTTAGTGAACCTGCTCTTCGTCCTGTCCAGAAACATGCTATCTTTTGTTGTAATGCAGAAGTCCTATAGTGTGCACACCATTTAATATATAATACAGCAATCAATTCTGAAATATAATACAATCATTTTTTTTATTTTACTATGGGAAAAGACAGGTTGGGTGGAACTTAAGTGTAATTATTTGCAACACTTTTCTAAATATGGTCAGTCTCAGATTAAGACGTTTTTTTAAATGCCCTACCTTATTGTATCTCTTCCAATGTGCAACACACTGAGCTCTCTTCTCTACATATTACTATTTTCTATTTTCATTAAATTAATGTATATATTTGAATCTATGTATATGTATTTTCTGGGGCTTAACTAGCTAAAGAATGGTTCTTTTTGAATTTGTGTAAATTACAAAATGTATTTACTAGTTCTGCAAGCATAAACAAAATGTTATATTTTGAACCCCATGATGTCAATCAGATGCCCCTTGACTAACAATTGTTTGATGTTATCACCCAGTGGGTAACAATGAGTATCAAATTTAAAAAACACTGAGAAAATTGTAAGTATAATACTTTTTTTTAGAAGGATGAATAGAATCCTGAAAGTTTTATTAAAGGGACAGTCTAGTCAAATTAAACTTTCATGATTCAGATAGGGAATGCAATTATAAACAACTTTCCAATTCACTTTTATCATAAAATTTGCTTTGTTCTCTTGGTATTCTTTGTTTAAAGCTAAACCTAGGTAGACTCATATGCTAATTTCTAAAACCTTGAAGGCTGCCCCTTATTTCAATGCATTTGACAGTTTATCACAGCTAGAGGGCGTAAGTTCATGTGTGCCATACAGATAATATTGTGACCACGCCCATTGATTTACAAGTGAGAGGGCACTGATTGGCTAAATGCAAGTCTGTCAAAAGAACTGAAATAAGGGGGCAGTCTGCAAAGGCTTAGATACAAGGTAATCACAGAGATAAAAAGTATATTAATAATATATAGGGATTCTGGGGGCTACTTATCAAGCCGTCTACTTTTCTGGCTTCGCCGGCCCAATACGTCCGCCTAAGCTCGCCTACCTTCGCCGCCGCGGACCTTGAATACGTTCGCCTAAGTTATCAAATAAAGCTGTCAAAAAGCCGCGGGGCGATGAGCAGCGGACTGTGACAGTTATCACTCATCCGATCTCGCTGCCCTTCGGCTTTTTCCCAGCTTTATTGCTAGCCTGTCACTAAGCACTCACACTAAACTACACTGTTCTACCCCCTATACCGGCGCCCCCGGAGGCCCCCGCAACTAAATAAAGTTACTAACCCCTAAACCGCCGCTCCTAGACCCCGCCGCAAGTCTTATAAATGTATTAACCCCTAAACCGCCGCTCCCGGACACCGCTGCCACCTACATTATACCTAGTAACCCCTATCCTGCCCCCCTATACCGTCGCCCTCTATTATAAAATTATTAACCCCTATCCTGCTGATCCCGCACCTCTCCGCAACTAAATAAATAGTTTAACCCCTAAACCGCCGCTCCATGAACCCGCCGCAACCTATAATAAATTTATTAACCCCTATCCTGCCCCCCACTACGCCGCCGCCACTGTAATAAAATGATTAACCCCTAAACCTAAGTCTAACCCTAACCATAACGCCCCCCTAACTTAAATATTAATTAAATAAATCTAAATAAATTAACTCTTATTAACTAAATGAATCCTATTTAAAACTAAATACTTACCTTTAAAATAAACCCTAATATAGCTACAATATAAATAATAATTATATTCTAGCTATCTTAGGATTTATTTTTATTTTACAGGTACCTTTCAATTTATTTTAACCATGTACAATAACTATTAAATAGTTATTAACTATTTAATAGCTTACCTAGCTAAAATAAAGAGAAATGTACCTGTGAAATAAATCCTAACCTAAGTTACAATTACACCTAACACTACACTATACTTTAATAAATTATTCCTATTTAAAAATAAATACTTACCTGTAAAATAAACCCTAAGATAGCTACAATGTAATTAATAATTATATTCTAGCTATCTTAGGATTTATATTTATTTTACAGGTAACTTTGTATTTATTTTAGCTAGTTAGAATAGTTATTAAATAGTTATTAACTATTTAATAACTACCTAGCTAAAAGAAATACAAAATTACCTGTAAAATAAATCCTAACTTAAGTTACAATTAAACCTAATACTACACTATCATTAAATTAACTAAATAAACTACCTACAAAGAACTACAATGAAATACAATTACATAAACTAACTAAAGTACAAAAAATAAAAAAAGCTAAGTTACAAAAAATAAAAAATTAAGTTACAAACATGTTAAAAATATTACAACAATTTTAAGCTACTTACACCTAATCTAAGCCCCCTAATAAAATAACAAACCCCCCCAAAATAAAAAAAATCCCTACCCTATTCTAAATTACATAAATTTCAAAGCTCTTTTACCTTACCAGCCCTTAAAAGGGCCATTTGTGGGGGCATGCCCCAAAAAGTTCAGCTCTTTTGCCTGTAAAAGAAAAATACAACCCCCCCCCAACATTAAAACCCACCACCCACATACCCCTAATCTAACCCAAACCCCCCTTACAAAAACCTAACACTAATCCCCTGAAGATCATCCTACCTTGAGTCGTCTTCACTCAGCCGAGCCACCGATGGAACTGAAGAGGACATCCGGAGCGGAAGAAGTTAATCCTCCAAGCGGCGCTGAAGAAATCTTCCATCCGATGAAGTCATCATCCAGGCGGCGCTGAAGAAGTCTTCGATCCGGCCGATGTCATCTTCAAAGAGGCGCTGAAGAGGTCTTCTATCCGGGCGAAGTCATCTTCCAAGCCGGGTCTTCAATCTTCCTTCCGCCGACGCGGAACCACCTTCTTCACCGACGGACTACGACGAATGACGGCTCCTTTAAGGGACGTCATCCAAGATGGCGTCCCCTCAATTCCGATTGTCTGATAGGATTCTATCAGCCAATCGGAATTAAGGTAGGAAAATCTGATTGGCTGATGGAATCAGCCAATCAGATTGAGCTCGCATTCTATTGGCTGTTCCGATCAGCCAATAGAATGCGAGCTCAATCTGATTGGCTGATTGGATCAGCCAATCGGATTGAACTTGAATCTGATTGGCTGATTCCATCAGCCAATCAGATTTTCCTACCTTAATTCCGATTGGCTGATAGAATCCTATCAGCCAATCGGAATTGAGGGGACGCCATCTTGGATGACGTCCCTTAAAGGAGCCGTCATTCGTCGTAGTCCATCGGTGAAGAAGGTGGTTCCGCGTCGGCGGAAGGAAGATTGAAGACCCGGCTTGGAAGATGACTTCGCCCGGATAGAAGACCTCTTCAGCGCCTCTTTGAAGATGACATCGGCCGGATCGAAGACTTCTTCAGCGCCGCCTGGATGATGACTTCATCGGATGGAAGATTTCTTCAGCGCCGCTTGGAGGATTAACTTCTTCCGCTCCGGATGTCCTCTTCAGTTCCATCGGTGGCTCGGCTGAGTGAAGACGACTCAAGGTAGGATGATCTTCAGGGGATTAGTGTTAGGTTTTTGTAAGGGGGGTTTGGGTTAGATTAGGGGTATGTGGGTGGTGGGTTTTAATGTTGGGGGGGGTTGTATTTTTCTTTTACAGGCAAAAGAGCTGAACTTTTTGGGGCATGCCCCCACAAATGGCCCTTTTAAGGGCTGGTAAGGTAAAAGAGCTTTGAAATTTATGTAATTTAGAATAGGGTAGGGATTTTTTTTATTTTGGGGGGGTTTGTTATTTTATTAGGGGGCTTAGATTAGGTGTAAGTAGCTTAAAATTGTTGTAATATTTTTAACATGTTTGTAACTTAATTTTTTATTTTTTGTAACTTAGCTTTTTTTATTTTTTGTACTTTAGTTAGTTTATGTAATTGTATTTCATTGTAGTTCTTTGTAGGTAGTTTATTTAGTTAATTTAATGATAGTGTAGTATTAGGTTTAATTGTAACTTAAGTTAGGATTTATTTTACAGGTAATTTTGTATTTCTTTTAGCTAGGTAGTTATTAAATAGTTAATAACTATTTAATAACTATTCTAACTAGCTAAAATAAATACAAAGTTACCTGTAAAATAAATATAAATCCTAAGATAGCTAGAATATAATTATTAATTACATTGTAGCTATCTTAGGGTTTATTTTACAGGTAAGTATTTATTTTTAAATAGGAATAATTTATTAAAGTATAGTGTAGTGTTAGGTGTAATTGTAACTTAGGTTAGGATTTATTTCACAGGTACATTTCTCTTTATTTTAGCTAGGTAAGCTATTAAATAGTTAATAACTATTTAATAGCTATTGTACATGGTTAAAATAAATTGAAAGGTACCTGTAAAATAAAAATAAATCCTAAGATAGCTAGAATATAATTATTATTTATATTGTAGCTATATTAGGGTTTATTTTAAAGGTAAGTATTTAGTTTTAAATAGGATTCATTTAGTTAATAAGAGTTAATTTATTTAGATTTATTTAATTAATATTTAAGTTAGGGGGCGTTAGGGTTAGGGTTAGGTTTAGGGGTTAATCATTTTATTACAGTGGCGGCGGCGTAGTGGGGGGCAGGATAGGGGTTAATAAATTTATTATAGGTGGCGACGGTGTAGGGGGGGCAGATTAGGGGTTAATAAATGTATTATAGGTGGCGACGGTGTAGGGGGGGCAGGATAGGGGTTAATACATTTAATATAGGTTGCGGCGGGTTCAGGGAGCGGCGGGTTAGGGGTTAATACATTTATTATAGTTGCGGTGGGCTCCGGGAGCGGCGGTTTAGGGGTTAATATGTATAGAGTAGCTTGCGGTGGGCTCCGGGAGCGGCGGTTTAGGGGGTAATAACTTTATTTAGTTGCGGCGGTGTAGGGGGGGTCAGATTAGTGGTGTTTAGACTCGGGGTACATGTTAGGGTGTTAGGTGTAGACAGCTCCCATAGAAATCAATGGGATGTCTGTCAGCAGCGAACTTGTACTTTCGCTATGGTCAGACTCCCATTGATTCCTATGGGATCCGCCGCCTCCAGGCTGGCGCTTTGAAAACCAGGTACGCTGGGCCGTAAAAGTGCCGAGCGTACCTGCTAGTTTTTTGATAGCTAGCAAAAGTAGTGAGAATGTGCCGCACTTGTGTGCGGAACATCTGGAGTGACGTAAGAATCGATCTGTGTCGGACTGAGTCCGGCGGATCGAAGCTGACGTCACAAAATTCTACTTTTGCCGGTCTCGAGCCTTTGATAACTAAGGCGTATCAGCCTCACCACAAATACGCTGCGGAATACGCAGCGTATTTGAGGTTGACGGCTTGATAACTACCCCCCTCTATATCTTTTTAAACAATAACTGGAGTAGACTGTCTCTTTAAAATATATTTAAGTGGGTGCTCTACAACTGGTTAATTAATTGGAATTTAGCTATGGAATTGAGCAGTGCTGTACAAATAAATTATAATGAATAATACAAATAATAATCATCAACATAATCATCATAAATACAATCATATTGAAAAAAAAACACATTTTATTGAACATAAAATAGCTATAATTTTTTTTTTTTTACATGTTTTTTGTTTAAATCAGATATAGAAGATCACAAGTAAAGACGGAATGAAAGGGCTGCGTAAGGACAGATATTCCAGTAGTGTTTTTATGCTCACATTGATACGAGAAAAGCTAGAGCAATGTATGTTTTTGTTTTTCAAAACATAAAATCCAAGTCATTTGCTATTACAATGGTTCATACTTATAAAATGTGTAACAGCTGAAAGCTGTTTCAGTATTTCAGTGTGCCCTTTTCTGGCAGGGGCATTTTTTCATACCATAAAGAAATGTATATGGAATGATCACAGTGTATGATGTTGCAATTATACTTGCCATGTCAATAAACTGCTGAGAGCCCCCAGTATTGATTTTAATTCTAAGTGCCAAATGTATCACCCAAAAAATAAAAAATACGCCAACAACGGTCAAAATGCTTATTGTTGCTCTGATCTTTGTTGTATCAGGGATGTTCTTATTTAAAGTCGGAAATTGGCACTTTGGTGGATTTGTGGGTATTAACGTTGAAGGGAGCTGTTCTCTGGCATTGCTCAGTTTGGTCGGGGTTCGAGGACATAGAAAAACAGGACTTGACTCATTTAAATGACATAATGTTGGCTGTTCAATGTCTTCAGCTACACACATAGTCTGTGATTCAGGAATAAGCAATAAATGGCTGGTTTTCATATTATATAAGACTACCTTCTGAGATGCCTTCTCAGGACTACAAATATAAGGGTCACACTGTAAGCTCACCAGCTGTTGATCTTCATTGCTCTTTGTTTTCTCCAGGACTGTTTGGAGAACCAGTTTTCTGTCAATATTAGATACAATTATTTCCAGTGAACCACTGTCTTGCTTCAAAATGTTTGAATTTTCTATTGTTATAAATCCTAGCTCTTTAGTTTTTCCTGAGACACAAGGCATTGGCTGTTTACAGGATACATTCTTCATATGGTCTTCTATGGCTTCAAGTTTTTGACAATTTTTTTCCAAAACTGCTACATCTTCACATGTTGTGCTAATACTGGGTATTGTCCTATTGGAAAAGTCATAAGTTGAAGTTCCTTTATGTCTTACGCATTTTAGAGCTTTAATACGTTTTCTGTTTTGTATTAAAGCCATAACAGTTCTTACATTGGTAAAAAGTATAATCACAATAGGAAAAACATTGGCAATTATAAGATAAACTAATTCATACATATGTTTGTGCAGCTTGGATGGAAATGAATCATAACAAGCAATAAGATTTGGCATAAGACGTTGGCGGTGTTCATTACTTTCATTCCTCATTATATGAATTCTGCTGAAAATCAAGAGAGGAGCACTAAAAATAGTAGCCACCACCCAACTGAGAAGAATACAAGTCATCAACATCTGAACCTCTACTTTACGTAAAATATTTGGCCTTGATCCCACCAGTTTCCAAAACCAGAAGATGCTTATGATGAGTGTAGTGAGAATACTGTTAGTGACAGACAAGCTTGAAATGAACCAAAATATCTTGCAAAAAGAATTACCCAAAAACCATGTCCCAGATATTTCCACTAAGATCCCTGGTATTTGTACCAAACAGTTAGTGAGTAGGTCAGACACAGCCAAATTAAAGAGGAGCATTTTATAAGTCTCATTTCTGTAATGCATTTTTGGTATAGAATAAAATAGCAAAGTTACATTTCCAAAAATCCCAAGTAAGCACAACAAAGTCCGAAAACAAACCTTTGTCAGTTCCGATGCCAGCAGTGCCATTGTCACTGAGAATGTCAATGTTGTAATTCTGCCTCTCTTCACAGATGTAAAAATGTACAGCACATAACTGGTTTAGTCTAGTGGCCTTTAATGCAGGACTTTGTATCATTTCATGCCAATTATAAATCTCCTTTTCAACTTGTTACTGCATATAAATCTAATCCTCTTCACATCCGATTTGTAATCCATCAGGGGTTTGCCATGATGATGATTAACTGCTTGTCCTATCATCTTCACACACAGTCAATATAATTAGTTTTAGAAAATGGATTGAAACTATATTACAGTTTTCTTTTATCTTAGAATAAAAAGAATACTGTATATTTACTAAACTATTACGGTATATATTACTAAGCCCGGGAAGTCCTTTAAAAACGCCAAAATATAACCCAAATATAAATTCTGTTTTCTGTTACATTCAAAATTGCTTGAAACAACTTCTTGTTTATTGTTAAAGGGACATAAAACAAGTTGGGATAGAGACAAAATAATATAATATGTACTTTAATTACTTTACCTGCAAATTTATACTGCAGTGCCTCACCATTAACCATTTGTTTTAAGTTTCTGAATTGTACAGCTCTACCCCCACACAATTCCTTCTATGGCTGTATCTATATCCACATTTAATTTGGTAGAATACAGACTTTAACACTCATCTGCTGGAGCATGCCTAGAAGCAAATAAGCTTGTGTTTCTGATGCTAAAAACTTATAAGGGGGATGGATCAGACTACTCCAGACAGCATGGCTATGTAACTAATTTTGCTTATTTTTGAAAATTATTTTAAAATACATGCCAGCAATTTTGGGGGGGAAAAATGTATGCAAACTAGTCCTTTAAGGATATGCACAGATATGAAACCCACATTTTTTATTTCATGATTTAGAAAGAGCATACAATTATAAACAACTTTCTAATTTACTTCTATTATCTATTTTGCTTCATTCTCTTGATATTCTTTGCTGAAAAGCATATCTAGATATGCTTAGTAGCTGCTGATTGGTAGCTGCACATAGATGCCTCCTGTGATTGGTTCACCTTGTGCATTGCTATTTCTTCATTAAATTATATCTAAAGAATGAAGCAAATTAGGCAATAGAAGTACATTGGAATATTGTTTAAAGTTGTATTCTCTAATTTAATCATGAAAGAAAATGTTTGGGTATAGTGTCCCTTTAAGTGTGGGAATGACCCATCTTGTAAATTGTAATATTGACAAGCTTTATCATGCCCATTAATCGAGAGAATAACAAATTAAATAAACTGGAAAACACTGGATTTGGTTAATGTGAAAGTAAGTTGGATAGGAAGCACAATACCAAATGTGTTTTGGTCTTTATTCTTTTATAATAGTTAAATACAGTGAATCTATTGATGCTGTAAACTTTTCTACTTACAGTACGAACAAAAGCCTAAATTTAAAGAGACATTAAAAAAATCAAAAGTGTATTCCCCATAGAATTTTGTTTAATTACTGATATAAACCTATTTGCAACATACTTTCATAAATTATTCTCCTGCTGTTTAAAGGGACACTGTATCCAATTTTTTTCTTTTGTGATTCAGATAGAGCATGCAATTTTAAGCAACGTTCTAATTAACTCCTATTATCAAATTTTCTTTATTCTCTTGGTATGTTTATTTGAAAAGCAAGAATGTAAGTTTAGATGCCGGCCCATTTTGGTAAACAACCTGGGTTGTCTTTGCTGATTGGACAGCACCAATAAAAATGTGCTGTCCATGGTTCTGAATCAAAAATTTGCTGACTCCTTAGCTTAGATGCCTTCTTTTTAAAATAAAGATAGCAAGTGAACGAAGAAAAATTGAGAATAGAAGAAAATTAGAAAGTTGCTTATAATTACATGCTCTATCTGAATCATGAAAGAAAAATTTTGGGTTCAGTATCCCTTTAAGTGCAGGAGATCATCTAGCTCTGAACCTAATTGGCCACAGCAAAGAAGACAAAGGCGGTAAAGGAGAGTAGGGGGCATATTTATCAAGCTCCGTATTGGCTCGCCGGAAAAAGAAGTTAAAGGCCGCTGCTCCATAACCTAGCCGCCTGCTCTGAGGCCGTGTTTGAAATCAACCTGATCGAATACGATCAGGTTGATTGACACCCCCTGCTAGCAAATCTGCAGGGGGCGGCATTGCACCAGCAGTTCGCCAGAACTGCTGGTGCAATGATAAATGCCGACAGCACCATATTAAATAGGCCCTAGGGCTTGTCTTTTTTATTTACTCCCTTTGCAAAGCTGTGGAATATGTAGGTGATTTACTAATAAAGATTATAATCATCTACTACATTTTTGAGAACTATATACTCAGAGTGCCTTATAATTTTGTATAAACATTATTTGCTAAGGTATCCTAATGCCAAATCTAAACTAAGCTCAACACAGTTCACAGATATGAAGTACAGGATTTTTAATTTACATTAAAGGGACATTAAATCTACATTTTTTCTTTCAGGACTCAGATGGAGAATACCATTTTAAACAACTTTCTAATTTACTTCTATTATCTAATTTGCTTCATTCTCTTGATATTCTTTCCTGAAAAGCATATCTAGATAGGCTCAGTAGCTTCTGATTGGTGGCTGCACATAGATGCCTCATGTGATTGGCTCACCAATGTGCATTGCTATTTCTTTAACAAAGGATATCTAAAGATTGCAACAAATTAGATAATAGAAGTAAATTGGAATGATGTTTAAAAATGTATTCTCTATCTGAATCATTAAAGAGAAAATTTGGGTTTAATGGCCCTTTAAAGCTATCTTCATAGAAAGAGTGCTGCCTGCATGCAACCAATGCTTTTCCACAATTGCGCAATAAGTGGGAAGGTAGTAAGTTAAAGGGACATGAATATGATTCAGGATTCAGATAGAGAATATAATTGTAAACAACTTTATAATTTACTTCTATTATCATTTTTTCTTCTTGGTATAATTTGTTGAAGGAGCAGCAATGCACTACTGGTTTCTAACTGAACACATGGGTGAGCCAATGAAAATCTGTATATATACATGCACCCACCAGGACCTAGGTTCTTTGCTGCTCCTGAACTTACCTAGATAAACCTTTCAGCAAATTATAACAAGAGAAGGAAGCAAATTAAATAATAGAAGTACATTGGAAAGTTGTTTAAAATTATATTCTCTATTTGAATCATGAAATAAATGTTCTTTCTTAAGATATGGTGAGTCCACGGCTTGAGTAATTACTGTTGGGAATATCACTCCTTGCCAGCAGGAGGAGGCAAAGAGCACCACAGTTAACCTGCTAAGTATCACTCCCTTACCCACAACCCCCAGTCATTCTCTTCGCCTTCGGTGCATGGAGGAGATGATTTTTTTTTAAAATGTAATCTACAAGCAAGTTTTGGGGTATAGCCGTATTCCACATCATTCCTTGCAGTCGGGTAGTGGTGGCTTTAAAGCAGTTAGGAACTTGTAAAGAGGTACTTACAGCGTTTTCCTAACAATTGCTGCCCTATTTTAGAAAGCCAGAGTTGGCTACTCTGTCTGTTCTTTCTTTTTCAAAGGTCTCTGTGAAGAACTGTGTCTTCTCATACCTTGTAACTGTCTACATGCCGGACAGCAGAGCAGGTAATTGCTTTTTCTTACATTTGGGGAGACCATACACTGAACTCAAATTTTTTTCTTTTGTGATTCAGATAGGGCATGCAATTTTAAGCAACTTTCTAATTTACTCCTATTATCAATTTTACTTCGTTCTTTTGCTATCTTTATTTGAAAAAGAAGGCATCTAAGCTTTTTTTTTGTTGTTCAGACCTCTGGACAGCACTTTTTTATTGGTGGGTGAATTTATCCACCAATCAGCACGGACAACCCAGGTTCTTCAGCAAAAATGGTCTGGCATCTAAACTTATTACTAATTATTGCATTTCAAATAAAGATACCAAGAGAATGAAGCAAATTTGATAATAGGGGTAAATTAGAAAGTTGCTTAAAATTCCATGCTCTATCTGAATCACAAAAGAAATAATTTGGGTTCAGTGTCCCTTCAACAAATTAAAAGACACTGCTTTTTTATTGGGACATAGATAATCCTGTTGTATGGGTTACACTGTTGCATGAAGCAGGCACTGTAGCATGTGTGTGACTAACATTTAAACTCTTTAAAAAAGAAAGTGTAAAATGTTTTTATAAGGCTTTATTTTCTGACACATATTTACTTGATAAAACAATACAAGTTTAAACTGAAAGTAAATAGAAACAGGTAATAGTATACAGAAATTGTAAGATGGTAAAAAACAATAATCTGATACAAAAATAAACTAAGAACTAATACTCTCCTTGAATTAAAACCGCTGCCTTCTTTCAGTCTCTCCCCATGGACTGTGATAGTTGCAGAATTTCAAAGGTAGATGGTACTGGTTTTGGTATTGCACTAAGGATATGTAGATATCTTCTAATTTTCTGATGCTAAAGGAAGATAGACTTGTTGTGTATGTAAACACCAATTAATAAGGGTGCAGTATACTCACTCCATAAGATGCATGATGTCTGCTTGTCTATAGGTGTCCATAGAGTCAGCTGGAAACCATGGAATAAATCCAGTAATATTGACCCAAAATACTAAAGGCAAGGAAAAAACTCCAGTCAGGTGTATATAAAATTATTTGAAATTACAAGTAGCAACTTACTCCTTCAAATCTGGAATTCCTGCAAAAAGGAATAGGCAGCAACTTCCTATAGAACACAAGAGGCAATAGTTTTTTTTTTAAATATTCAAATATAAACAATATATATATATTATACATATATATCAAACATAAAAAAAATTTTTAATGCAAATATCAGAACAAGAAGAATAACTATCTACTACTAAAACCCTAAGCACATCCTAAAGCAAGTAAAAAAAAAAAATGACTTGCTTTAGGATGTGCTTAGGGTTTTAGTAGTAGATAGTTATTAATTGGTGTTTACATACACAACAAGTCTATCTTCCTTTGTCATCAGAAAATTAGAAGATATCTACATATCCTTAGTGCAATACCAAAACCAGCGCCATCTACCTTTAAACTGAAAGTAAGGCTGAATTTTCAATTTCAGCAGCTTATTCATTTCCCCTTTGTTTTAAAATAAAACTATGCAACATTTTAAACTGTCCGGTTTGATAAAACAGATATTTCTGGTACTCAGTGTACCAGGAAGCTATTTTTAGTGCCTCTCTTTGTCGCAGCAGTAATTTGAGCTCGGCGGTTGCGGGCACATGACTTTACTTCATAACGTTTCTGAGGAAAAAGTTGTGAGGAAAAAGTTGTTTTTCTCCATTTCTTGGTGATCCGGTCTTAATTGGTAGCGGTAATTGAAGTGTGGGTTCGCCTGAGGGGTATTTTAGAAGTTTATTTGATGTTTATTAAATGTTTTTTCTTCACTTTTCTCACATAATTTTAGCTGGGGATCGATCCTAATTTGGGATAAAATTTAAACTGTATTTTTTCCTTGGCGTATTTTAATTGAAAATTAAAATCTTTGAAACTTATCTGATACACTTTACATGTCTGATATGGAGCAAGAGCCTGCTTTCATGAATTCATGCTTATTATGTTTAGATGCACAAATTGCAGCTCCTATGCAATTTTGTTCTTCATGTGTCAAGAAAACCTTGCAAAATAAAGGTAATATTTTTGAGCCTTATGTCTCTCGGGATGATGCTGTTAAAATAATACCTCAGCTTTCTCCTGCTATGTCCCAAGCCTCAATGGTGTCACATGCAGTGCCCTGCGGTTCCTATATAAATCATAGTGGAGTTTATTTAAAGGGATAGTAAACACCAAAAATGTTATTGTTTAAAAATATAGAGTAAATTCCCTTATTTTTCTAATTCCCAGTTTTCCATTACAAACACTGTTATAGAAATATACTTTTTACCTCTGTAATTACCTTGTTGTCTAAGCTTCTACTGACTGCCTCCTTATCTCAGATCTTTTGACATATTTGCATTTCAGGCAATTAGTGCTGACTCTTAAATAACTTCATGTGCTTGAGCACAGTGTTGTCTATATGAAACACATAAACTAATGCCCTCTAGCTGTGAGAAACTGTCAAATGCAGAGGCGGCCTTCAAGGGCTTAGAAATTAGCATATGAGCCTACCTAGGTTTAGCTTTCAACTAAGAATACTAAGAGAACAAAGCAAATTTAATGATAAGAGTAAATTAGAAAGTTGTTTAAAATTATATGCCCTATCTGAATCATGGAAGTTTAATTTTATCTTCAGCGGTATCTGCGGCATTAGCTGCCATTCCCAGATTACAGGGAAAAACGCAAGAGGAAATCTAGAAATTCAGAAAGTAAGGTGCCTGTCCTCAGTTCTGCTTCCCAAGTTGCCCTTTCTCATAAGTCTGACGAAGATACATGAGGACTTTCTGAGGGTGAAATCTCAGATTCGGACAGTATAATTCCTTCTTCTGTGAATGAGGTGGTATCCTTCAGATTTAAGCTTGAACACCTTCATGTATTGTTAAAAGGAGGTTTTAGCTACTTTAGATGACTCCAATACCCCTGTAGTTGTCACGCCTAAGAAATCTAGTAAATTTAATAGTTTCTTTGATGAACCTTGCACTTCAGTGTTTTTTTCTGTGCCGAACTGTGCTAGGGAGATTATCTCACAGGAATGGGAGAAACCAGAGGTGTCTTTTTCCCCGTCTCCCTTTTTTAAGAAAATGTTTCCTGTCGAGGACTCCTTTAAAGACCCTTTGTATACTGTACACAAAGTTGAAGGGGCCATTTCCACTCTGGCTTAGAGAAACACTATTCCTATTGAGGATAGCTGCTCTTTTAAGGATCCGATGGACAAGAAGCTGGAGGCTTATTTGAAAAAGATTTATGTTCATCAAGGTCTCCAATGGCAACCTGTGGTGTGTATTGCCACCGTGAGTAGTGCAGCATCTTATTGGTTCGACGCCTTGTCTGGTTCGACGCCTTGTCTGATTTGATGCCTTGTCTGATTCTCTTCAAGTAGAGACTTCCTTGGATGAAATTCAAGCTAGGATTAAAGCTCTTAAGTTGGCCAATTCCTTTATTGCAGATGCCATTTTACAGGTTGTTAGTCTAGGAGCTAAAACTTTTAGCTTCGCTGTCCTAGCCCGCAGGGCATGATGGTTGAAATCCTGGTCTGCAAACGTTTCCTCTACAAGCCAAGCTTCTGGCGATTTCTTACAAGGGTAAAACCTTGTTTGGACCCGGTTTGGCAAAAATTATCTCTGATATTACGGGTGGAAAAGGGTCTTTTCTACCTCAATATAAGAAGACTAGGCCTAAAGGACGTCAGAGTAATTTTCCTTCCTTTCGTAACTTCAGAGGAAAGCCTTCCACTTCTTCTTCCAAAGAGGAAAAATCCAAGTCTTCTTGGAAACCCAATCAGTCTTGGAACAAGGGGAAACAATCAAAGAAACCTGCAGCTGATTCCAAATCAGCATGAACGGTTTGCCCCCGATCTGGGATTGGATCAAGTGCGGGGCAGACTTTCTCAGTTCTCTCAAGCCTGGATATGAGATGTTCCAGATCCCTGGACTGTGGACATAGTATCCCAGGGTTACAAATTGGAATTCAAGATTTTTCCTCCCAGAGACAGATTCCTTCTCTCAAGATTATCTGCAGAACCAGATAAAGAGAGAGGCATTCTTGATATGTATACAACATATTTCCTCCCTGGGAGTGATAGTTCCAGTGCAGGAACAGGGTATCAGGTTCTACTCCAACCTATTTGTGGGTCCCAAAAAAGAGGGAACTTTTCGTCCTATTCTAGACTTGAAGTGTCTTAACAAGTTTCTCAAAGTTCCATCCTCCAAGACGGAGACTATACGCTCCATTCTTTCTTTAGTACAAGAGGGTCAGTTCATGACAACCATAGACCTAAAGGATGTGTATCTTCATGTTCCTATTCGCAGGGGCCATCACAGATTCCTGAGATTTGCCTTTCTGGACAAACATTTTCAGTTTGTGGGCCTTCCATTTGGTTTAGCCACGGCTCCCAGAATGTTTTCAAAGGTTCTGGGGGCTCTTTTAGCAGTGATCCGTTCTTGTGGAATTGCTGTGGCACCCTACCTGGATGAAATATTGGTTCAGGCGCCATCTTTTCCACAAGCAAAATCTCACAAATAGATATTGTTGTCTTGTCTTCGTTCCCACGAATGGAATGTAAATCTGGAAAAAAGCTCCCTTTTCCCTGCTACAAGAGTAGTGTTCTTAGGGACAATAATAGATTCTTTATTGATGAAGATTTTTCTGACAGAGGTCAGGAAAAACAAAATAATTTCCTCTTGCCTCTCTCTTCAGGCTACTGCTCATCATTCAGTGGCTCAATGTATGGAGGTAATCGGTCTGATGGTGGTTTCCATGTACATCATTCCTTTTGCTCGATTCTATTTGAGAGCTCTCCAGTTGTGCATGCTCAGACAATGGAATGGCGACCATGCAGATCTTTCTCAGAGAATAGAGATAAATCAGTCATCTAGGGATTCTCTCCCATGGTGGATTTCTCAGGAACATCTGTCTCAGGGCACATGCTTTCAGAGACATTCCTGGGTGATCATGACCACGGACGCCAGCTTGTTGGGCTGGGGAGCAGTCTGGAACTCATTAAAAGCTCAGGGCCTTTGGACTCGAGAGGAGTCTGCTCTTCCCATCAACATCTTGGAGTTGAGGGTGATTTACAATGCTCTATTGGCTTGGCCTCAGTTGTCCTCAGCCCAGTTTATCAGGTTCCAGTCAGAAAACATAACCTCTGTGGCTTACATCAATCACCAGAAAGGAACTCTGAGTTCCTTAGCCATGAAGGAGGTTACTCAGATTCTTCAGTGGGCAGAGACCCATAATTGCTGTCTATCTGCCATCCACATTCCAGGAGTAGACAACTGGGAAGCAAATTTTCTGAGCAGACAGACTTTTCATCCCGGGGAGTGGGAACTATATCCGGAGGTGTTTTCCAGCTTAGTCCTCAAATGGGGGGTGCTGGAGTTAGATCTGATGGCGTCCTGTCAGAACAACAAGCTTCCAAGGTACGGTTTAAGGTCAAGAGATCAGCAGGACATTCTGATAGATGCTCTGGTGGTTCCTTGGGTTTTTAGGTTGGCATACCTGTTTCCTCCGTTTGCTCTCCTTCCACGAGTCATTGCTCGTATCAAACAGGAGAGGGTGTCGGTGATTCTAATAACCGCTGTGTGGCCTTGCAGGATCTGGTTTGCAGACCTAGTAGAGATGTCATCTCTCCCACCTTGGAGACCACCTCTGAGGAAGGACCTCCTGATTCAGGGTCCATCCTTCATCCAAATCTCGTTTCTCTAAAGCTGACTGCTTGGAGAATGAACTGTTAATTCTGTCTAAGCGTGGGGTTTCATTGACCATGATTCAGGTTCGCAAGCCTGTTACTAGAAAGATTTACCATAAGATATGGCATAAATAGCATTATTGGTGTGAATCCAAGGGCTACTCTTGTAGTAGAATTAGAATTCCTAGAATTTTATCTTTTCTTCAGGAAGGCCTGGAGAAGGGATTGTCAGTCAGTACCTTGAAGGTCAGATTTCTGCTTTATCAGTTTTACTACATAAACGTTTGGCGGATGTGCCAGGTGTGCAATCTTTTTTTCAGGCCTTGGTCAAAATCAGGCCTGTCTTTAAATATGTTGCTCCTCCTTGGAACCTTAACCTTGTTCTTAAAGCTTTACAGCTGGCTCCGTGTGAGACGTTGCATTCCATAGACATTAAGTTGTTATCTTGGTAGGTTTTGTTTCTTGTTGCTATCTCTTCTGCTCGAAGAGTCTCAGAACTCTCATCTCTGCAGTGTGATTCCCCTTATCTTATTTTTCATGCTGATAAGGCGGTTCTTCGTACTAAGTTAGGTTTCCTTCCTAAGGTTATTTCTAATAGAAATATCAATCAGGAAGTTGTTGTTCCCTCTCTGTGTCCTAATCCTTCTTCTTCCAAAGAACGTTTGTTACACAATTTGGATGTTGTACGTGCTCTTAAATTCTACTTACAGGTGACTAAGGATTTTCGCCAGTCCTCTGCCCTCTTTGTCTGTTTCTCTGGTAAACGTCAGAAAGCTACTGCTACTACTCTTTCTTTTTGGTTACAAAGTATAATTTGTTTGGCTTATAAGACTGCTGGACAGCAGCCTCCTGAGAGAATTATGGCTCATTTCACAAGAGCTATTTCCTCTTTTTGGGCTTTCAAAAATGAAGCTTCTGTGGAACAAATTTGCAAGACTGTAACTTGATACTTTTGCCTTGGCTGAGGATTCTTTTGGGAGAAAGGTTCTTCAAGCAGTGGTGCCTTCTGTTTAGGACTGACTGTCTTGTTTCTACCTATTTTTCCATGTCCTCTAGCTTGGGTATTGGTTACCAACAGTAATTACTCAAGCCGTGGACTCACCATATCTTAGGAAAGAAAAACAAAATTTATGCTTACCTGATAAATATTTTTTTTTCCGGATATGGTGAGTCCACGGCCCCACCCTTTATTTTAAGACAGTTGTTCTTTTGACTATAATCTTAGGCACCTCTACACCTTGTGTTACTCCTTTTTCTCCATTTCCCTTCGGTCAAATGACTGGGGGTTGTGGGTAAGGGAGTGATACTTAGCAGTCTAACTGTGGTGCTCTTTTCTTCCTCCTGCTGGCCATGAGTGATATTCCCAACAATAATTACTCAAGCCGTGGACTCACCGTATCCGAAAAGAAATACATTTATCAGGTAAGCATAATTTTTTTTTTCTGGGTTTCATGTCCCTTTTAGAGATGTACTTGTCCCACCTTGAATGTTCCCATGGCTGGCTCTGTGTCTTTGTGCATGATGAGGTTATGCTACTGGCAGTCTGTGACTTCCCCCACAGAGACAGAAGACAGGAGTGGTCTGGGTCTGACAGTGCCTGATTTAATCACTGAAGTGCTTCCCACTTGGTTCCATGGTTGAGTCGGCCCTGCACACTAGTCCTTATGTATTTCCAGACCTCATCCTATTGGTAATGCACACCCTTATATAACTCAACTTTTGATTGGGTAAAAACAGAATTTATGCTTACCTGATAAATTACTTTCTCCAACGGTGTGTCCGGTCCACGGCGTCATCCTTACTTGTGGGATATTCTCTTCCCCAACAGGAAATGGCAAAGAGTCCCAGCAAAGCTGGTCACATGATCCCTCCTAGGCTCCGCCCACCCCAGTCATTCGACCGACGGACAGGAGGAAATATATATAGGAGAAACCATATGATACCGTGGTGACTGTAGTTAGAGAAAATAATTCATCAGACCTGATTAAAAAACCAGGGCGGGCCGTGGACCGGACACACCGTTGGAGAAAGTAATTTATCAGGTAAGCATAAATTCTGTTTTCTCCAACATTGGTGTGTCCGGTCCACGGCGTCATCCTTACTTGTGGGAACCAATACCAAAGCTTTAGGACACGGATGAAGGGAGGGAGCAAATCAGGTCACCTAAATGGAAGGCACCACGGCTTGCAAAACCTTTCTCCCAAAAATAGCCTCCGAAGAAGCAAAAGTATCAAATTTGTAAAATTTGGCAAAAGTGTGCAGTGAAGACCAAGTCGCTGCCTTACATATCTGGTCAACAGAAGCCTCGTTCTTGAAGGCCCATGTGGAAGCCACAGCCCTAGTGGAGTGAGCTGTGATTCTTTCAGGAGGCTGCCGTCCGGCAGTCTCATAAGCCAATCGGATAATGCTTTTAAGCCAAAAGGAAAGAGAGGTAGAAGTCGCTTTTTGACCTCTCCTTTTACCAGAATAAACAACAAACAAGGAAGATGTTTGTCTGAAATCTTTAGTAGCCTCTAAATAGAATTTTAGAGCACGGACTACGTCCAAATTGTGTAACAAACGTTCCTTCTTTGAAACTGGATTCGGACACAAAGAAGGTACAACTATCTCCTGGTTAATATTTTTGTTGGAAACAACTTTCGGAAGAAAACCAGGCTTAGTACGCAAAACCACCTTATCTGCATGGAACACCAGATAGGGCGGAGAACACTGCAGAGCAGATAACTCTGAAACTCTTCTAGCAGAAGAAATTGCAACCAAAAACAAAACTTTCCAAGATAATAACTTAATATCTACGGAATGTAAGGGTTCAAACGGAACCCCTTGAAGAACTGAAAGAACTAGATTTAGACTCCAGGGAGGATTCAAAGGTCTGTAAACAGGCTTGATCCTAACCAGAGCCTGAACAAATGCTTGAACATCTGGCACAGCTGCCAGTCTTTTGTGAAGTAAAACAGATAAAGCAGAGATCTGTCCCTTCAGAGAACTTGCAGATAATCCTTTCTCCAAACCTTCTTGTAGAAAGGATAGAATCTTAGGAATTTTTATCTTGTTCCATGGGAATCCTTTAGATTCACACCAACAGATATATTTTTTCCATATTTTATGGTAAATTTTTCTAGTTACAGGCTTTCTAGCCTGAATCAGAGTATCTATTACAGAATCTGAAAACCCACGCTTTGATAAAATCAAGCGTTCAATCTCCAAGCCGTCAGTTGGAGGGAAACCAGATTCGGATGTTCGAATGGACCCTGAACAAGAAGGTCCTGTCTCAAAGGTAGCTTCCATGGTGAAGCCGATGACATATTGACCAGGTCTGCATACCAAGTCCTGCGTGGCCACGCAGGAGCTATCAAGATCACCGAGGCCCTCTCCTGATTGATCCTGGCTACCAGCCTGGGGATGAGAGGAAACGGTGGGAATACATAAGCTAGGTTGAAGGTCCAAGGTGCTACTAGTGCATCTACTAGGGTCGCCTTGGGATCCCTGGATCTGGACCCGTAGCAAGGAACCTTGAAGTTCTGACGAGACGCCATCAGATCGATGTCTGGAATGCCCCATAATTGAGTTATTTGGGCAAAGATTTCTGGATGGAGTTCCCACTCCCCCGGATGGAATGTCTGACGACTCAGAAAATCCGCTTCCCAATTTTCCACTCCTGGGATGTGGATCGCAGACAAGTGGCAGGAGTGATCCTCCGCGCATTGAATTATCTTGGTCACTTCTTTCATCGCCAGGGAAGTCCTTGTTCCCCCCTGATGATTGATATATGCAACGGTCGTCATGTTGTCTGACTGAAACCTTATGAATTTGGCCTTTGCTAGTTGAGGCCAAGCTCTGAGAGCATTGAATATCGCTCTCAGTTCCAGAATGTTTATCGGGAGAAGAGACTCTTCCCGAGACCATAGACCCTGAACTTTCAGGGATTCCCAGACCGCGCCCCAGCCCACTAGGCTGGCGTCGGTCGTGACAATGACCCACTCTGGTCTGCGGAAGCTCATTCCCTGTGACAGATTGTCCAGGGTCAGCCACCAACGGAGTGAATCTCTGGTCTTTTGATCTACTTGAATCGTCGGAGACAAGTCTGTATAATCCCCATTCCACTGTCTGAGCATGCACAGTTGTAATGGTCTTAGATGAATTCGTGCAATAGGAACTATGTCCATTGTTGCAACCATCAATCCTATTACTTCCATGCACTGCGCTATGGAAGGACGAGGAACAGAATGAAGTACTTGACAAGAGCTTAGAAGTTTTGATTTTCTGACCTCTGTCAGAAAAATCCTCATTTCTAAGGAATCTATTATTGTTCCCAAGAAGGGAACTCTTGTTGACGGGGACAGAGAACTTTTTTCTTTGTTCACCTTCCATCCGTGAGATCTGAGAAAGGCTAGGACGATGTCCATATGAGCCTTTGCTTTTGACAGGGACGACGCTTGAATCAGGATGTCGTCCAAGTAAGGTACTACTGCAATGCCCCTTGGTCTTAGAACCACTAGAAGGGACCCTAGTACCTTTGTGAAAATCCTTGGAGCAGTGGCTAATCCAAATGGAAGTGCCACAAACTGGTAATGCTTGTCCAGAAAAGCGAACCTTAGGAACTGATGATGTTCCTTGTGGATAGGAATATGTAGGTACGCATCCTTTAAATCCACGGTAGTCATAAATTGATTTTCCTGGATAGTAGGTAGGATCGTTCGAATAGTTTCCATTTTGAACGATGGTACCCTGAGAAATTTGTTTAGGATCTTTAGATCCAAAATTGGTCTGAATGTTCCCTCTTTTTTGGGAACTATGAACAGATTGGAATAAAATCCCATTCCTTGTTCTCTTATTGGAACTGGATGTATCACTCCCATCTTTAACAGGTCTTCTACACAATGTAAGAATGCCAGTCTCTTTATTTGGTTTGAAGATAATTGAGACCTGTGGAACCTTCCCCTTGGGGGTAGTTCCTTGAATTCCAGGAGATAACCTTGAGAAACTATTTCTAGCACCCAAGGATCCTGAACATCTCTTGCCCAAGCCTGAGCAAAGAGAGAAAGTCTGCCCCCCACTAGATCCGGTCCCGGATCGGGGGCTATCCCTTCATGCTGTTTTGGTAGCAGTGGTAGGCTTCTTGGCCTGCTTACCCTTGTTCCAGCCTTGCATTGGTTTCCAGGCTGGTTTGGGTTGTGAAGTATTACCCTCTTGCTTAGAGGATACAGAATTAGAGACTGGTCCGTTTCTGCGAAAGGGACGAAAATTAGGCTTATTATTAGGCTTATTATTAGCCTTAAAAGACCTATCCTGTGGGAGGGCGTGGCCCTTTCCCCCAGTGATGTCTGAAATAATCTCTTTCAAATCAGGTCCAAATAATGTTTTACCTTTAAAAGGAATGTTAAGCAATTTTGTCTTGGAATTTTGTCTTGGAAGACACATCCACTGAGTCAAAGCACTCTGCGCGCCACGACAGCAAACCCTGAATTTTTCGCCGCTAATCTAGCTAATTGCAAAGCGGCATCTAAAACAAAAGAGTTAGCCAATTTAAGTGCTTGAACTCTGTCCATAACCTCCTCATACGAAGATTCTTTACTGAGCGATTTTTCTAGTTCCTCGAACCAGAAACACGCTGCCGTAGTGACAGGAACAATGCATGAAATTGGTTGTAGAAGGTAACCTTGCTGTACAAAAATCTTTTTAAGCAAACCCTCTAATTTCTTATCCATAGGATCTTTGAAAGCACAACTATCTTCGATAGGAATAGTAGTGCGTTTGTTTAGAGTAGAAACCGCCCCCTCGACCTTGGGGACTGTCTGCCATAAGTCCTTTCTGGGGTCGACTATAGAAAATAATTTCTTAAATATAGGGGGGGGAACAAAAGGTATGCCGAGCCTTTCCCACTCTTTATTTACTATGTCCGCCACCCGCTTGGGTATAGGAAAAGCGTTGGGGGGCACCGGAACCTCTAGGAACTTGTCCATCTTACATAATTTCTCTGGAATGACCAAATTGTCACAATCATCCAGAGTAGATAACACCTCCTTAAGCAGTGCGCGGAGATGTTCTAATTTAAATTTAAATGTCACAATATCAGGTTCAGCTTGATGAGAAATTTTTCCTGAATCTGAAATTTCTCCATCAGACAAAACCTCCCTCATGGCCCCTTGAGATTGGTGTGAGGGTATGTCAGAGCAGTTATCATCAGCGTCCTCTTGCTCTTCAGTGTTTAAAACAGAGCAATCGCGCTTTCTCTGATAAGTAGGCATTTTGGATAAAAGATTTGCTATGGAGTTATCCATTACAGCCGTTAATTGTTGCATGGTAATAAGTATTGGCGCACTAGATGTACTAGGGGCCTCCTGTGTGGGCATAACTGGTGTAGACACAGTAGGGGATGATGTAGTATCATGTTTACTCCCCTCATTTTAAGGAATCATCTTGGGCAATATCATTATCTGTTGCAATACTGTCCTTACTTTGTTTGGACACTATGGCACAATTATCACATAAATTTAAATGGGGAGACACATTGGCTTTCATACATATAGAACATAGCTTATCTGATGGTACAGACATGTTAAACAGGCTTAAACTTGTCAACAAAGCACAAAAAACGTTTTAAAATAAAACCGTTACTGTCACTTTAAATTTCAAACTGAAAACACTAATATGAATATGTGAAAAAGTATGAAGGAATTGTTCAAAATTCACCAAAATTTCACCACAGTGTCTTAAAGCATTAAAAGTATTGCACACCAAATTTCAGAGCTTTAACCCTTAAATTAACGGAACCGGAGCCGTTTTTACATTTAACCCCTATACAGTCCCAGAATGAGGCTCTGTCTATAACTAGAAATCTGAAAAAGGTGTCCAACACAGTGCCTGCCGTTTTTCTAAACGTTCCCCAAGATTATAATACCAATAATTAGTTAGAATCTGCATAATATGCCTAGTAAAGCAATTGTTTTAGCCCAGAAAATGTCTACCAGTTTTTAAGCCCTTTTTGAAGCCCTTTATTCTTTTATGTTTAACTAAGAAAATGGCTTACTGGTCCCCATGAGGGGAAATGACAGCCTTCCAGCATTACATGGTCTTGTTAGAAATATGGCTAGTCATACCTTAAGCAGAAAAGACTGCTAACTGTTTCCCCCAACTGAAGTTACTTCATCTCAACAGTCCTGTGTGGAAACAGCAATTGATTTCAGTTACTGTCTGCTAAAATCATCTTCCTCTTACAAACAGAAATCTTCATCCTTTTCTGTTTCAGAGTAAATAGTACATACCAGCACTATTTTAAAATAACAAACACTTGATAGAAGAATAAAACTACATTTAAACACCAAAAAACTCTTAACCATCTCCGTGGAGATGTTGCCTGTGCAACGGCAAAGAGAATGACTGGGGTGGGCGGAGCCTAGGAGGGATCATGTGACCAGCTTTGCTGGGACTCTTTGCCATTTCCTGTTGGGGAAGAGAATATCCCACAAGTAAGGATGACGCCGTGGACCGGACACACCAATGTTGGAGAAAAGATAATTGGTAACTCTAACAATCATCTTCATATCATATCATTTTAGATGATAATTAACATGTTTTTTTAAAGGGATTATCAACTTTTAATAATGTAGTACACCTACTTATAAAATAAAAAAGAAATCAACAAATAACCAAATTAGGTAACTAAGTTGACTAAATAAAAATAACAGTGTCATGATATTATTATTATTATTATTATTATTATTATTATTATTATTATTATTATTATTAATATACTTTATTTAGAAAGCTCCAACAAATTACATAGCGCTGTCCATGGGTACAAAAGATAAAAGTAAAATGGTGATACAATATTTTTAAGAGACAGGACAAAATTTATCAAACAAATACAGGAGGAATTGAGGGCCATATTCCCATGGGAACTTACAATCAAGAAGGGTATGAGGGTGAGAAACAGGAGGTGGGGACTGCGAGGGTGAGAATTATGTTAGTACAGAGTTAGATGAAGGCAATTATTAGATAAGTGAAATTCATTTGTTACTGAGTTGGGTTGTAGGGGTCCTTGAACAAAAAATGTTTTTAGTGAGTGTTTAAAGGAGGACAGATTAGGGGAAAGTTGGACAGCATGAGGAAGTGCATTCCAGTGAGTTGGTGCTGCATGAGAGAAGTCTTGCAGTCTAGCATGGGAAGAGTCAATGGTAGAAGATGCAAGGAGAAGGTCATTGTTGGACCTTAGGGGGCGGGCTGGATTATATTTGTTGATTAGTGAGGACTGGTAATGAGGGGCAGCATTGGTAAGAGCTTTCTACGTCAGAGAAAAGAGTTGGTTCTGGTAGGATCCATATGTTGTTGTTTTTTCAAAATTGCATTGGATCCAGCAGTGTCTGGATGTGTTTGTGTAGGAAACACTTACATTTGTGTGTATCTGTCTAAATTAGTCATGGATCCTGTTGGTTCTTGTAGCATCCAGATATTTTTGTCTAAAATAGAGTTGGGTCCAGCAGTGTCTGGATGTGTTTGTGTGGCAAACACTTGGATTTGTTTGCGTTTGTCTAAATTAGACATGGATCCAGCTGTTTTACTGTAAACAACAGTCGGTCCTGGTAGGATCCAGATGATTTTGTCTAAAAGAACATTGGATCTAGCAGTGTTATTAAAGTTAGTTCAGGAGTTTTGCTCTTTTCTTTCATGTAATTAGCAAGAGTCCATGAGCTAGTGACGTATGGGATATACATTCCTACCAGGAGGGGCAAAGTTTCCCAAACCTTAAAATGCCTATAAATACACCCCTCACCACACCCACAATTCAGTTTTACAAACTTTGCCTCCCATGGAGGTGGTGAAGTAAGTTTGTGCTAGATTCTACGTTGATATGCGCTTCGCAGCAGGCTGAAGCCCGGTTTTCCTCTCAGAGTGCAGTGAATGTCAGAGGGATGTGAAGAGAGTATTGCCTATTTGAATACAATGGTCTTCCTCTAGGGGATCTATTTAATAGGTTCTCTGTTATCGGTCGTAGAGATTTCTTTTCTTACCTCCCTTTTCAGATCGACGATATACTCTTATATACCATTACCTCTACTGATTCTCGTTTCAGTACTGGTTTGGCTATCTACTTTATGTAGATGAGTGTCTTAGGGTAAGTAAGTCTTATTTTATTTATGACACTCTAAGCTATGGTTGGGCACTTTATATGTAAAGTTCTAAATATATGTGTTTAAACTTATATTTGCCATGATTCAGGATAATCAGTATTCCTTCATTCAGACTGTCAGTTTCATTATTTGGGATAATGCATATGAATAAATATTTTTTCTTACCTTAAAAATTTTCAATTGACTTTTTTCCCTGCGGGCTGTTAGGCTCGCGGGGGCAGAAAATGCTTAAAATTATTGCGTCATTCTTGGCGCAAACTTTTTTGGCGCAAAATTTTGTCATTTCCGGCGCCATAGTTGACGCCGGAAGTTTGTTCGTGGTTGCGTCATTTTTTGACGCATGTGTGTTGTTGACGTTTTTTGCGTCAAAAAATGTGGGCGTCGTTTTCGGCGCCAGAGGATGTGGCGTCATACTTGGCGCCAAAAAAATATGGGCGTTGTACTTGGCGCCAATAATGTGGGCGTCATACTTGGCGCCAAAAAATGTGGGCGTCATACTTAGCGCCACTTTTTTTCACATTATTTAAGTCTCACTTTTTTGTTGCTTCTGGTTGCTAGAGGCTTGTTTGTTTTGCATTTTTTTCCCATTCCTGAAACTGTCATTTAAGGAATTTGATAATTTTGCTTTATATGTTGTTTTTTTCTTTTACATATTGCAAGATATTTTCAAACACTGTTCCTGTTTCAGAAAATGCTAAGGGATTCCTGTTGACTGATATCAGTCCTACCAAAGCTAAGTTCATTTATTTTAATGTTATGAATGTTTATCTTTAGCTATGGTTTGTAATAAGTTATCATGATATACTTTTACATGCAGAGTCCATTAGTATTTATGCTTTATATATTGCTATTCTTTTTACATCTTATGTACAAGATATACTTAGGAATTTATAAGAATATTTTTTCTGATTCTATTTTAAAGGCTTTGTCTGACATCCAGCCTTCTCATAAAAATTTTTAGGTCTTTTTCAAACTTCTTATTTAGTTGATGAAGTTTCAAATGACCAACAACATACTGAATTATCTTTCTCTGATGGTGTTTTTTTCTCATTCAGAATTTTCTTCATCAGATATTGACACTAACAAAACTACTTTTTTATTTTTTAATAGAGTACATTTGTTCTTGGTTGAAAAGGTGTTGATTATTTTGGATATTAAAGTAACTAGTTCTTTTGATTTAAAGACTAGCTAACATTTAAATTCTGCTTATTAACCTTTTGTGGTTTCTTCAGAAGTTTTTTTCCAGTTCCTGATTCTAGGGAATGGAATAGGCTGAGAATTTCTTTTATTCCTTCTTTAAGGTTTTTAATTTGTATTCTTTGCCGACAGTTAGTTTTCAGTTTTGAGGAAAGATTCCCCAAGTTAATGGGGCTATCTCTACTTCTGCTTAACATACTATTATTCCTATATTAAATAGTATTTATTTTTTTCCTTCAGATGGTTGTATCTTATTTAAGGAAAGTTATTTATTTTTAGGTACTTTTCGTAGACCTGTAATTTATTTGGCTGATGTTGCAATTGCTTCATCCTTTTGGTTGGATACTTTAAGATCAAGTATCGGATTATGATTTGTTTAGCATTGTTAAGTCAACATGCTAATAATTTCATTTGTGTCGTCATTTTTTGATATTTTCGCAAATGAGGTTTAATCTATGTCTTTAGCTATTTTAGCTAGAAGAACTTTGCGATTTCAATCTTGGAATGCTAATTTGATTTTTAAATTCCATATTTCTTTTCCAAGGTAATCATTTATTTGGTTCATAATTGGATTCAATTCTTTAATTGTTACTCTGGGCTTCAAGATTGAGTTCTAAGACTACATTTTAAGCTTATATTAGTGCCTTTTTGGTCAGTGATTTTTGTTCTTCCTAAGGAACGGAATCCTATATTCTTCCCCAAGCAACATGTTTATAATTGGAAGTTTTTCTTCATTCAATTAAGCCATTTAACAGTTCAAAGTCAGCTCCCCAAATTTGCATGTAGGTGCGGTTCTTATTCCAGCTTAGCTGGTAAGGGGCAGGTTAAGACTTTTTTTTAAATTGTTTGGTTCAATTCGGTCCAAACTTCTTAGATTTTGGGTACAGAATAGGATTCAGAGTAAAACCGTCTGTGAGAAGTCTTTTTTTTTCCTCTTTCATATTCCAGCTATTCCAGTAAGGCTCACACTTCCCTGAAGTGTGTTTCAGACCTGTATGTTTTGGGTACTTGTGAAGCGTGGCTGGTTACCCGTTGGGGTTCAAGGCGCTGCTCAGACCTGGAGTTTTTCTGGGGTATTTATACCAGTTCCATTTTTAGGAACAGGGTTTGGGGGTTTTATTCTAAACTATTCATTATCCCAAAGATAGAAAATCTTTTTGAATTGTCATATAAGTGTTCCATCTTTAAGAATGGTGTTTATATGGTCTATTCTGCCTTTTTGGTCAGTGATGGCATTATTTGTTTACAATAGATACAATAGATGCATATCTTCATTTTCTGATTACATTCAGATTATTTTCTTTTTCTGAGATTCTCTTTTTTTGACAAGCATTACCAATTTGTTGCTTTTCCTTCTGGTCTAGCAACAGCTCTAAGAATCTTTTCAAGGTTCTCAGTGTTTCCTTATTTGGACGATTTCATGGTACTGGCTCAGTCTTTTCGTTCTGTGGAATCTCATACGATTCAACTTTGTTGTTTCTTCAAGACATGGTTAGAGGATCTTTTTATCAAAAAGCTTCTTGATTCCTCACACAAGGGTCACCATTTTTAGGTTTCCAGATAGATTGTGTCAATGTCTTTGTCTCTAACAGACAAGTGACAATTTTATTGGGTTCCGTTTGTTGGAACCTTCAGTCTCTATTATTTCCTTCAGTTGCTATATATGCATGGAAGTTTTAGGTCTCATGGCTGCAGCATTGGATTCGATTCCCTTTGCTCATTTTCATAGGAAACCTTTTAATTTTTTTATGCTGAATTAATGGTGCAGGGATTCTAGGATATCACTTTTTATATCTTTGAATCCTAATGTTTAACTATCTTTGATTTGGTGGTTAAGATCACCATCATTTAGTTCTACGGGTCTCTTCGGTTCTTTCAACCTGGACCATCTCTACAGATGCAAGTCTTTTAGGTTGGGAGGCTGTCTGAGGATCTCTGTCAGCACAAGGGGTTTGGAAATCTCAGGAGGCGAGATTACCATTTGATGTTTTGGAACTCCGTGCATTTCTCAGAGTTCTTCAGTTTTTGGCTTCTTTTTGAAGAAAGAGACGTTTATTGTTTTTCAAACAGACAATGTCACAACTGTGGCATATGTCAATCATCAGGGTGGGACTATCAGTCCTTAGGCTGTGACAGAAGTATCTCGGATATTTGCTTGGGCTAAATCCAGCTCCTATCTAATTTCTGTGTTTTTTTCCCAGGTATAGACAATTGGGAAGCGGATTATCTTTGTAAATCAAGCTTTACATCCGGGAGAATGGTCTCTTTACCCAGATATGTTTTTTTCAATTGTTCAGATGTGAGGGCTTCCAGAAATAGATCTGATGGCATCTCATCTAAACAAGGAACTTCCCAGGGGCCTATTCAGGTCCGGGGATCCTCAGGCGGAAGCAGTGTATGCATTGACACTTCCTTGGAGTTATCAATCTGCCTACATTTTTTCGCTTCTGGTTCTTCTTTTTAGAGTGATTTTCTAAATCATCAGAGAGCAATCTGTTTTGTTGCTAGTGGCTCCAGCGTGGCCACACAGGTTTTGGTATATGGTTCTTGTTTGGATGTCCAGTTGCCAATATTGGTCACTTCCATTAAGGTCAGACCTTATAACTTAACATTCATTTTTTCCATCAGGAATTCAAATTATTAATTTGATGGTATGGAAATTTAATGCTTAGTACTTAGTCATAGAAGTTTCTCTGACTCAGTGATTAATACTATGTTGCAGGCTCGTAAATCTGTGTCTAGTTAGATTTATTATCGAGTTTGGAAGATTTATATCTCATGATGCTCTTCTTATAAATTCTCTTGGCATTCTTTTAGAATTCCTAGGATTTTATAGTTTCTTCAGGATGGCTTGGATAAGGGTTTTTGTCTGCAAGTTTCTTGAAAGGACAAATCTCTGCTTTTTCTGTGCTGTTTTCACAGAAAAATTTGCTAATCTTCTGTTATTCATTGTTTTGTTCAGGCTTTGGTTTGTATCAAGCCTGTCATTAGGCCAATTTCTCCTCATTGGAGTCTTAATTTGGTTCTGAGGGCTTTACAGGCTCTTCCGTTTGAGCATATGCTTTCTTTGGACATTAAAATTACTTTCATGGAAAGTATTGTTCCTTTTAGACATCTCTTCAGCTAGAACAGTTTTTAAATTATCTGCTCTTTCTTGTGAGTCACTTTTTTCTGATTTTTTTCATCAGGATAAGGTGGTTTTGCTGTCCTCATTTCAATTTTTACCTAAGTTGTGAATTCTAACAACATTAGTAGAGGAATTATTGTCCCTTCCTTGTGTCCTAATCCTAAGAATTCTTTGGTAAATTTCTTACATTCTTTGGATGTGGTAAGAGTTTTGAAATATTATGTTGAAGCTATTCAGATTTCAGAAAGACTTCTAGTCTATTTGCTATCTTTTCTGGTTTTAGGAAAGGTCAGAAGGCTTCTGCCATTTCTTTGACATCTTGGTTAAAGCTTTTGATTCATCATGCTTATTTTGGAGTCGGGTTAATCCCCGCCTCAGAGGATTACGGCTCATTCTACTAGGTCAGTTTTCTACTTCCTGGGCTTTTAAGAATGAAGCTTTTGTTGATCAGATTTGCAAAGCAACGACTTGGTCTTCTTTGCATACTTTTACTAAATTCTACCATTTTGATGTTTTCTCTTCTTCAGAAGCAGTTTTTGGTAGAATAGTATTTCAGGCAGCTGTTTCAGTTTGATTCTTCTGCTTATAATTTCAGTTTTTTTCATTATAAGATTAAAACTTTTTGATTTGGGTTGTGGATTATTTTTTCAGCGGAATTGGCTGTCTTTATTTTTTCCCTCCCTCTCTAGTGACTCTTGCGTGGAAGGTCCACATCTTGGGTATCTGCTATCCCATACGTCACTAGCTCATGGACTCTTGCTAATTACATGAAAGAAAACATAATTTATGTAAGAACTTACCTGATAAATTCATTTCTTTCATATTAGCAAGAGTCCATGAGGCCCACCCTTTTTGTGGTGGTTATGATTTTTTTGTATAAAGCACAATTATTCCAATTCCTTATTTTTGATGCTTTCGCTCCTTTCTTATCACCCCACTTCTTGGCTATTCGTTAAACTGAATTGTGGGTGTGGTGAGGGGTGTATTTATAGGCATTATAAGGTTTGGGAAACTTTGCCCCTCCTGGTAGGAATGTATATCCCATACGTCACTAGCTCATGGACTCTTGCTAATATGAAAGAAATGAATTTATCAGGTAAGTTCTTACATAAATTATGTTTTGCTGGCTACCAAATGAATGCAGAAATCTTTTGGATTAGTAGACCTCCACATTATAATGCTATATCCCCCTTCAAAATGGTTCTAGACCATATTACATATTTAGGGATTACTATATGCATTAATCCTACACACTGGTATAAATTAAATTACCCCCACCCCTTATTATTAAAATTAAACAGGATTTGATTAAATGGTCACACTTACCTCTGTCAATAACAGCAAAAACTAACTTAATTAAAATAATGATATTGATAAATTTTTAAATTTAATGCAGAACATCTGGTAGAAGGTGTCTTGCTCTGCATAAACTTATTCAACTCAGACAGTTTGGGGGAATTTGCTTTCCCATCTTTATATCTATACAATATTCTGTGTTTAGCAAAAGTGTCAATGGACTGGCTTATAGGGGGTGACTATATTGCCTAGCTTACCTTGAGGTGGAGAAAAAACTAGTTTACCCTTTCTCTCTGCCTGCTTTATTCCACTGCCCAAACAAACTTATCCCCACTAAAATTAAAAAGAGATACACTATACATCACATTATCAAACAATGGCAACAAATAAGGTGCATACTAAAAACTTAACCCATACATATCGAATCTATTGCATATTACTGGCAATCCTTGATTTATTGCAGGTCTCAACAACAAACTATTTGCCAGATGGGCCAGTAGGGGACTTACGTATCTAAGTCAATTTAATTAAACTGACCCTCTCAGAGTGTATACTTTTGGCACTCTGAAAGAGCGGTATGACCTCCCAAACTCAGACTTCTATGCATATTTGCAAGTCCAACATTGTTGTTTTGAGATTACAAAAGATTTTAATTTCTCTTGGACACATTTTGGTGTGCAGATGGGTCTCTCTCTTTTTAAAACAGGAAACCACTCCATCAACTTTTGGTATAAACTATTACTTTCTACTCTAGGAGAATATAATTTACAAAAAATGTGCATAAGTTGGCAACGCGATCTAATGGCAGTAGATGAGGACTCTTTAAAACGTAGTATTTTGAATGTGGAGAAAGCTACGCCTTCTTCAACTTGGCGCAAGTCATATATTAAACTAATCAATTAGACTTATATACCACCAACCAAATTAAATGAATGGTACCCTGATACTCAAAATAATTGTCCATGCTGTAATTCATATGAAGCGCATTAAATTTTGGTTAAGTAAGGTCCTTTATATTATATTTTATTCCTCCTCTATGACAGAGAAAATAATTGGGATAATGTTAATGTTATTAACATAATCATCTTAGGAGGGTGATACCTTATATTTAGCAAATGGAAGAATAGAAAAGAACCAACTATTAATAATCTATTATATTTACTAAAATCTCAAGCAATAATTGAACAATTTGACAGCTGAACCGTCTCAGAGTCTTGCATTAACAAATTTTGCAAAAAATGGCTTGTTTTTTTTTAAATTGCATGAAAAAAATATTCAACAGCAATTTCTGGCCCCCTTCCAAAATTTAGAATTTTAACATTAGCCATCTGTCTTATTACGTTTTTTAGGAGAGAGGGGCAAGGGGACGTAGCAACACAATCCCCTCATCTGATATTTTTGTTATACCCCAACTTTTTTTTTTGTTTCGTTTTGTTCTGTTTTGTTTGTTTGACTCACCTATTCTCCGGCTCCATAAGCTAACTGTCCGGAAAATACGAAATTACAAATGTCGTAAAAAGATTATGCTTAATTTTGTTCTATCTGTAACATGGCAATGATGTACTTTTCTATGTTATATGTATCTGATATTTTTCTTATTTTTTTCATTTTGTATTTTGAATCAATGACCTTGATAAAAAGAAAGATATAGAAAAAAGCAAAGTCTGTATGTGTAGAAAACACCTACATTTGTGTGCGTCTGTCTAAATTAGTCATGGATCCTGTAAGATCCAGCAGTTTTTCAGTAAAAAAGAGTCGGCTCTGGTAGGATCCAGATGTTTTATCTAGAATAGCATTAGATTCAGCAGTGTCTGGATATGTTTGTGTGGAAAACACTTGTATATTTTGTGTGTCTGTCTAAATTGGACATAGATCTGACAGGATCCGGCTTTTTTTCTGCAAAAAATAAAAATAAAAGAAATCAGTTCTGGAAGGATCAAAAATTTTTTTTGTGTAAAACCATTTTGTATTCAGAAGTGTCTGGATGTGTTTGTGTGGAAAACACTTACATTTGTTTGTGTCTGTCTAAATTAATCATGGATCCTGTAGGATCTGGCAATTTTTCTCTAAAAACTAGTCAGTCCTTGAAGGATCCAGATTATTTTTTCTAAAATAGTGTTGGATTCAGCAGTGGCTGGATGTGTTTGTAAAACACTTAAATGTTTGTGTGACATGGACTATTTTTCTGTAAAAAAATTAAGTAGTTTTTGTTAGGATCAAGATGTTTTTGGGTAAAACATTTAAAGGGCCAGTAGACCTAGAAAATAATGTTATATAATTCTGCACATAGTGCAGAATTATATAACATTATATTAGTGCTAGCTTTATGCAACATAATATTGCCGCTGGAATTTTTATTAAAAAAGAGGGTTTTTCAGATCCGCCCTCTGTGCTCTACTGAGGGGGTCTGGTTTTCCCTCTGAGCGCATATGGGCAGCTGTCTAGTCATAGGCCCGGTCACAGCTCCCGCTGTCAGACAGAGCAGGAGTGAGCTACATTGAGTGTAATGGCGCGATCGGGCCGGGCATTGAATAGACAGCTGGAAGAAGTAGAGAGCAGCGCAGCTCCAAAAGCCGTCCCAGGGAACTAGCAGCAGTAACAAACAAACCCACTCTCAAAAAAGTACTGAAGGCGGTCAGCTGGTGTTGAAGAGGTGCTCGCCACTAAAGGAAAAGTCCATCCAGCAATGCAAATAGAAGAAATAGGCGGCACACCAAGTATCATGAAAGCCAAAGTAGAAGTTTATTCCAAGCTTGTGGTCGCTACACACACTAACAACAACGGAGGAAGGGGGGGCGTGTCCTTACGCGTTTCGTGCCGTGCGGCACTTACTCATAGGATGAAAGGTAATTCAAAGGTAAGTAAATTTATACCCCGTCCCACCAATCATATGGCAAACAATCTTAAATAGATAGGAGGGTGAAGGGGTACAAATTGTGCATGTTAAAAGATACAGAAAAAATTACATAATACATTAAATAAGTGACTGAGCTAGAATTAACCATATGAACAAATGGAAGATGCAATCTGGTCAAGTAGTTCAAAGAGAAAGGAAAATAACAGTTTATGCATATGTATCCAAGAGATGGGAACAATAACAAAAAAGGCCACATGAGATCTTAAATAAACACTAAATGATGTATAACGATGTGCTTATTGATCAAAGCTCAGATTCCATAACAAAAGGGGATTTAAATACACAGGACATTCTGGGATCTTACTACACTGATCAGTTACAATATTTAATGTCAGGATTTTTTAAATGAAGCTGGGATTAAAATTTAAATATTAAATATCATATATTATTCAATGAAAAAACTGATATCCCATTCCTTGTTTAAACCATGTGGTTCTCTAGTCTGAATTATTTATTTTAATTATATTCTAGTTTACTGCCCCTTTATGCTAGGACTTTCCAAATGCAAGGAGGCATTTTATCTAAGATTTTTACATCTGCATAAAATGTTATACTCTCAGACTAAGATTGCTCAGTGTTTGAAATGAGATAGGTTAACCTAACACTGTTCAGTTTACAGTACAGCTGACTTAATTTTGAAATACATACAAACAAGCCCAAATCCTGCATTTAACCAGTTTTAATGGTATAATACTGAATACCAAAGCTTATGGTTCCACCAAGACCATATAGAGTACAGCATTTTCAAAATCCATAAGTACAGCTGACAGATGGGAACATTTGTACATTTTAAGTGGTGTTCTTGGTTGGGGAAAATGGGGGGGGGGGGAAACAACATATGTCAACCTTTCAAAAGTAATTTTCTTCATCTAGCCATCTACCCAGATCATTAATGTACAATTTTGAATTCACTGAATTATTTTTGTTTGCACATTTACAAATATGATTCTTTAAAAAGTGATCTCTTAATTTCTGCATTTTTTTTATTATGCATGTCACACACTGTTTAGGAAATACAATGTGCAGAAATTTTACCTCCTGTGAGTGTTTCTGTGGGTGTCTGTGTTTATGTCTTTGTGCTTTTGTTTGTGTCTCTATGAGTGTGTATGTATTTTTTTTCTGTGTGTCTCTCTGTGAGAGTGGGTGTGTATGTCTTTGTGCATTTTCTGTGGATGTCTGTGAGGGTGTCTGCGTATGACTTTGTGCTTTTTATATGGGTGTCTCTGTGAGGGTGTGTGTATGTATGCCTTTGTGTGTTTTCTGTGGATGTCTCTGTGAGGATGGGTGTGTGTGTGTATGTATGTCTGTCTGTTTTCTGTGGATGTCTCTGTGAGGGTGTGTGCGTATGTCTGTGTGTTTTCTGTGGGTGTCTCTGTGAGGGTGTGTGTATGTCTGTGCATTTTCTGTGGGTCTCTGTGAGGGTGTGTGTATGTCTGTGCATTTTCTGTGGGTGTCTCTGTGAGGGTGTGTGTATGTCTTTGTGTGTTTTGTGTGGATATCTCAGTGAGGGTGTGCGTGTGTGTATGTTTTTGTGTGTTTTATGTGGTTGTCTCTCTGTGTGTATGTATGTCTTTGTGTGTTTTCTGTGGGTGTCTCTGTGTGTGTGTATGCCTGTGTGTTTTCTGAGGCTGTCTCTGTCGGTGTTTCCTTGGGTGTATGTGCAAGTTTGTGTTTGAGTTTTTGTGTGTGTGTGTCCATTGTCTGTTCCTTTTTAGGACATTTTGACCTTACTACTGATTATTCACATCTTTCTACAGAGACTAATGAGACCTTTCCGGAAGTCACCAATCCACCATTTAACCTTTAAATTATTGTTTAGGCAGTTCAGGGCCCTTCCTTTCAGCCACTGCATGCTGTTGGCATCTTCCTTGACAAAAAGATAATCAGTAAATCTCCTTTTTTGACAAAACTGTAGTCTACCTCATTACTTGTCAGGTCAATGTAAACAAGTGCTGAGTGTCTGTGTGGATGTCTGTGTCTGAGTGTGTTTGTGTGTTTATTTGCGTGTCTGCTAGAGTGCCTATATGTGAATCCTTATGTGTGAGTGTGTGTTTCAGTGTATGAGCGTGTCAGCGTGTTTCTGTGTTTGTGTGTTACTACCTTTACAACATTTCCAAGTTTGACTACACTTAAGAATAAAGTGCATATATACGTTTTAGTCACATGGTCAAAAATTCCACATGTCAAAGGGGGGGACGACGACGACTGATTAATGGTTAAGTCAGGGGCCCCAAAATTTCTACTGGCAGCCCTGAACGGGCATGAGCACAATGTTATCTATATGAAATACTGTACATGAAATAACGCCCTCGAGTGGTAAAAATCTGTCAAAATGCATTTAGATAAGAGGTGGCCTTTAAGGTCTAAGAAATTAGCATATGATCCTACCTAAGTTTAGCTTTCAACTAAGAATATCAAGAGAACAAAGCAAAATCGATGATAAAAGTAAATTAGAAAGTTGTTTAAAATTACATGCCCTATCTGAATCATGAAAGATTATTTTGGACTAGTCTGTCCCTTTTAAAGGGATGTTAAACAGTTAATACATGCTAGACATAATTATGTATTGAAAGCAAAGATTAGCTTTCAGGTAACATGTAGATGTATTTTTTATCAATTATATTAGTTGTTTAAGTGTAAAGGTATACGGCTAGATTTAGAGTTTTGCGTTAGAAGGGGTGCGTTAGCTACGCATGCTTATTTTCCCCGCACCTTTTAAATACCGCTGGTATTTAGAGTTCACAGAATGGCTGTGTTAGGCTCCAAAAAGGGAGCGTAGAGGCATATTTACCGCCACTGCAACTCTCAATACCAGCGGTGCTTATGGACGCGGCCAGCTTCAAAAATGTGCTCGTGCACGATTCCCCCATAGGAAACAATGGGGCGGTTTGAGCTGAAAAAAAAACAAAACAAAAAAGCAGCGTTCAGCTCCTAACGCAGCCCCATTGTTTCCTATGGGGAAACACTTCCTAAGTCTGCACCTAACACCCTAACATGAACCTCGAGTCTAAACACCCTTAACCTTACACTTATTAACCCCTAATCTGCTGCCCCCGCTATCGATGACCCCTGCATATTATTATTAACCCCTAATCTGCCACTCCGTACACTGCCGCAACCTACGTTATCCCTATGTACCCCTAATCTGCTGCCCCTAACACCGCCGACCCCTATATTATAATTATTAACCCCTAATCTGCCCCCCCATTGTCGCCGCCACCTACCTACAATTATTGACCCCTAATCTGCCGACCGCACCTCACCGCTACTATAATAAAGTTATTAACCCCTAATCCGCCTCACTCCCGCCTCAAAAACCCTATAATAAATAGTATTAACCCCTAATCTGCCCTCCCTAACATCGCCGACACCTAACTTCAATTATTAACCCCTAATCTGCCAACCGGACCTCGCCGCTACTCTAATAAATGGATTAACCCCTAAAGCTAAGTCTAACCCTAACACTAACACCCCCCTAAGTTAAATATAATTTTCATCTAATGAAATAAATTAACTCTTATTAAATAAATTATTCCTATTTAAAACTAAATACTTACCTGTAAAATAAACCCTAATATAGCTACAATATAACGAATAATTATATTGTAGCTATTTTAGGATTTATATTTATTTTACAGGCAACTTTGTATTTATTTTAACTAGGTACAATAGCTATTAAATAGTTAATAACTATTTAATAGCTACCTAGTTAAAATAATTACAAAATTACCTGTAAAATAAATCCTAACCTAAGTTACAATTAAACCTAACACTACACTATCAATAAATTAATTAAATAAAATACCTACAAATAAATACAATTAAATAAACTAACTAAAGTACAAAAAAATAAAAAAGAACTAAGTTACAAAAAATAAAAAAATAATTTACAAACATTATAAAAATATTACAACAATTTTAAGCTAATTACACCTACTCTAAGCCTCCTAATAAAATAACAAATCCCCCCAAAATAAAAAAATGTCCTACCCTATTCTAAAATAAAAACTGAAAAGCTCTTTTACCTTACCAGCCCTTAAAAGGGCCTTTTGCAGGGCATGCCCCAAATAAAACAGCTCTTTTGCCTGTAAAAAAAAACATACAATACCCCCCCCAACATTACAACCCACCACCCACATACCCCTAATCTAACCCAAACCCCCCTTAAATAAACCTAACACTAAGCCCCTGAAGATCTCCCTACCTTGTCTTCACCAAGCCGGGTATCACCGATCCGTCCAGAAGATGGTCCGAAGTCTTCATCCAAGCCCAAGCAGGGGCTGAAGATATCTATCATAGGGCTGAAGAGGTCCATCATCCGGCTGAAGTCTTCATCCAAGCCCAAGCGGGGGCTGAAGATATCCATCATCGGGCTGAAGTGGTCCATCATCCGGCTGAAGTCTTGATCCAAGCGGGGGCTGAAGATATCCATCATCTGGCTGAAGTCTTCTATCAAGCGGCATCTTCAATCTTCTTTCTTCCGGATCCATCTTCATCCCGCCGACGCGGAACATCCATCCTGGCCGACGACTTCCCAATGAATGACGGTTCCTTTAAGGGACGTCATCCAAGATGGCGTCCCTCGAATTCCGATTGGCTGATAGGATTCTATCAGCCAATCGGAATTAAGGTAGGAAAATTCTGATTGGCTGATTGAATCAGCCAATCAGATTCAAAAAAATACAATACCCCCCCAACATTAAAACCCACCAGCCACACACCCAACCCTACTCTAAAACCCACCCAATCCCCCCTTAATAAAACCTAACACTAACCCCTTGAATATCACCCTACCTTGAGCCATCTTCACCCAGCCGGGCACAAGTGGTCCTCCAGAGGGGCAGAAGTCTTCTTCCGATCCGGGCATAAGAGGACCTCCAGATGGGCAGAAGGCTTCATCCAGGCGGCATCTTCTATCTTCATCCATCCGGAGCGGGTCCATCTTAAAGCCAGCCGACGCGGAGCATCCTCTTCTTCCGACGACTCCCGACGAATGAAGGTTCCTTTAAATGACGTCATCTAAGATGGCGTCCCTTGAATTCCGATTGGCTGATAGGATTCTATCAGCCAATCGGAATTAAGGTAGGAAAAATCAGCCAATAGAATTGAGCTTGCATTCTATTGGCTGATTGGAACAGCCAATAGAATGTGAGCTCAATCCTATTGGCTGATTGGATCAGCCAATAGGATTGAAGTTCGATCCTATTGGCTGATCCAATCAGCCAATAGGATTTTTCCTACCTTAATTCCGATTGGCTGATAGAATCCTATCAGCCAATCGGAATTCAAGGGATGCCATCTTGGATGACGTAATTTAAAGCAGTAGTTCTTAAACCAGTCCTCAGGACCCCACAACCAGTCCAGGATTTTGGTATTATCCAGGTGTGTCTAAGGTGTTTTCCAAAAAAACACAACTTAGACACAACTGGGTAATCCCTAAATCCTGGACAGGTTGTGGGGTCCTGAGGACTGGTTTAAGAACCACTGATTTAAAGGAACCTTCATTCGTCTGGAGTTGTTGGAAGAAGAGGATGCTCCGCGTTGGCTGGCTTCAAGATGGACCTGCTCCGCTCCGGATGGATGAAGATAGAAGATGCCGCCTGGATGAAGCCTTCTGCCCATCTGGAGGTCCTCTTCTGCCTGGATCTGATGAAGACTTCAGCCCCTCTGGAGGACCACTTGTGCCCGGCTGGGTGAAGACGGCTCAAGGCAGGGTGATCTTCAAGGGGTTAGTGTTAGGTTTTATTAAGGGGGGGTTGGGTGGGTTTTAGAGTAGGGTTGGGTGTGTGGGTGGTGGGTTTTAATGTTGGGGGGTATTGTATTTATTTTTACAGGTAAAAGAGCTGATTACTTTGGGGCAATGCCCCGCAAAAAGCCCTTTTAAGGGCTATTTGTAATTTAGTGTAGGGTAGGGATTTTTATTACACAGAAGGTGATGTAGCTACAGCCCAGGAGGTGTGTGAGCTGCTAGCCAATTACAGCCCTCAAATGTCATCAAACGCAAATGCACTAATGGCGGGGTGCCAGCTTGGAAAAAAGTCGAGCCAACTTCATAGAACCGGAGTCAAAGGAAGCAGCACTCCAAGATTGTAGAATAAAATCCAAAACCTTTATTCTTCATATATTAAAAACAGAAAACATACAGTGCAGTACAGCACAGCACAATGCAAAAAATCACAGATGGAGAGGGGAGCGGAGTCCTAACATGTTTCGTGCTATTCAGCACTTAATCATAGGATGATTACTTGGGGGCAATGCCCCACAAAAAGCCCTTTTAAGGGCTATTTGTAATTTAGTGTAGGGTAGGGATTTTTATTATTTTGGGGGCCTTTTTTTATTAGGGGGATTAGATTAGGTGTAATTAGTTTAAAAAAAATTATTTTCTGTAAATTCGTGTTTTTTTTTGTACTTTAGTTTATTTAATTTAATTGTACTTAATTGTAGTTAGTTTAGGTAATTAATTTAATGATAGTGTAGTGTTAGGTGTAATTGTAATTTAGGTTAGGATTTATTTTACAAGTATATTTGTACTTATTTTAACTAGGAAGTTATTAAATAGTTAATAAATATTTAATAACTATTGTACCTAGTTAAACAAATACAAAGTTGCCTGTAAAATAAAAATAAACCCTAAGCTAGCTAAGACTCGTAATATCGGCGTAAGGAAAATCCCATTGAAAAGATAGGATACGCAATTTACGTAAGGGGATTTGCGGTAAGCTCGAGTCGCGGAAGAAAAGTGAGCGGTACACCTGTACCTGCCAGACACGTAATACCAGCGGGCGTTAAAAAGCAGCGTTGGGACCTCTCAACGCTGCTTTTTTTTAAGGCTAACGCAAGACTCGTAATCTAGCCGATAGTTTGTACAACATTAGAACCAGTGAGGAGTTAATTTTGTTCCCAATAAAAAATTACTTTCAAGAACTTGTCTGATTTGCCTGTATAACTGTGATACATTTTCTTTCATGTAATTAGCAAGAGTCCATGAGCTAGTGACGTATGGGATATACATTCCTACCAGGAGGGTCAAAGTTTCCCAAACCTCAAAATGCCTATAAATACACCCCTCACCACACCCACAAATCAGTTTTACAAATCCGATGGAGGTTGTGAAGTAAGTTTGTGCTAGATTCTACGTTGATATGCGCTCCGCAGCAGGTTGGAGCCCGGTTTTCCTCTCAGCGTGCAGTGAATGTCAGAGGGATGTGAGGAGAGTATTGCCTATTTGAATTCAATGATCTCCTTCTACCGGGTCTATTTCATAGGTTCTCTGTTATCAGTCGTAGAGATTCATCTCTTACCTCCCTTTTCAGATCGACGATATACTCTTATATATACCATTACCTCTACTGATTCTCGTTTCAGTACTGGTTTGGCTTTCTACTACATGTAGATGAGTGTCCTGGGGTAAGTAAGTCTTATTTTCTGTGACACTCTAAGCTATGGTTGGGCACTTTTTATATAAAGTTCTAAATATATGTGTTCAAACATTTATTTGCCTTGACTCAGGATGTTCAACGTTCCTTATTTCAGACAGTCAGTTTCATATTTGGGATAATGCATATGAATTAATCAATTTTTTTCTTACCTTAAAATTTGACTTTTTTCCCTGTGGGCTGTTAGGCTCGCGGGGGCTGAAAATCCTTCATTTTATTGCGTCATTCTTGGCGCAGACTTTTTTGGCGCAAAAAAAAATAAAATTCTGTTTCCGGCGTCATACGTGTCGCTGGAAGTTGCGTCATTTTTGACGTTTTTTTTGCGCCAAAAGTGTCGGCATTCCGGATGTGGCGTCATTTTTGGCGCCAAAAGTCAATTTCTCCTCCTTGGAGTTTGAATTTGGTTCTGGGGGCTCTTCAAGCTCCTCCGTTTGAACCTATGCATTTATTGGACATTAAATTACTTTCTTGGAAAGTTTTGTTTCTTTTGGCCATCTCTTCTGCTAGAAGAGTTTCTGAATTATCTGCTCTTTCTTGTGAGTCTCCTTTTCTGATTTTTCATCAGGATAAGGCGGTGTTGCGAACTTCTTTTAAATTTTTACCTAAGGTTGTGAATTCTAACAACATTAGTAGAGAAATTGTGGTTCCTTCATTGTATCCTAATCCTAAGAATTCTAAGGAGAGATCATTGCATTCTTTGGATGTAGTTAGAGCTTTGAAATATTATGTTGAAGCTACTAAGAATTTCCGAAAGACTTCTAGTCTATTTGTTATCTTTTCCGGTCCTAGGAAAGGTCAGAAGGCCTCTGCCATTTCTTTGGCATCTTGGTTGAAATCTTTAATTCATCATGCTTATGTCGAGTCGGGTAAAACTCCGCCTCAAAGGATTACAGCTCATTCTACTAGGTCAGTTTCTACTTCCTGGGCGTTTAGGAATGAAGCTTCGGTTGATCAGATTTGCAAAGCAGCAACTTGGTCTTCTTTGCATACTTTCACTAAATTCTACCATTTTTATGTGTTTTCTTCTTCTGAAGCAGTTTTTGGTAGAAAAGTACTTCAGGCAGCTGTTTCAGTTTGATTCTTCTGCTTATAATTTCAGTTTTTTTCATTATAAGATTTAAACTTTATTTTGGGTGTGGATTATTTTCAGCGGAATTGGCTGTCTTTATTTTATCCCTCCCTCTCTAGTGACTCTTGCGTGGAAGATCCACATCTTGGGTAGTCATTATCCCATACGTCACTAGCTCATGGACTCTTGCTAATTACATGAAAGAAAACATAATTTATGTAAGAACTTACCTGATAAATTCATTTCTTTCATATTAGCAAGAGTCCATGAGGCCCACCCTTTTTGTGGTGGTTATGATTTTTTGTATAAAGCACAATTATTCCAATTCCTTATTTTTTTATGCTTTCGCACTTTTGTCTTATCACCCCACTTCTTGGCTATGCGTTAAACTGATTTGTGGGTGTGGTGAGGGGTGTATTTATAGGCATTTTGAGGTTTGGGAAACTTTGCCCCTCCTGGTAGGAATGTATATCCCATACGTCACTAGCTCATGGACTCTTGCTAATATGAAAGAAATGAATTTATCAGGTAAGTTCTTACATAAATTATGTTTTTTCAAGTGATAAAACAAAGTCTACATTTTTATAGCCACTGTAATATTGGCAGGGGTCTGTATTTTTTTCCAGTACAAAGGGTTAGTCTTTTAACGCTATAAAGCATAATCTGAAATAATTTGTACTTATATTTACATTTAGATTGGGGTAACATTCAACATGATATAGTCTAGTAAAATGTTGCTGTCTATTATTCTTAGCTATGCAATGGGACACTTGCTCCCAAAAGGGTTTGATCATCCGTCATGACCACCATATGTGTTATAGGGTACCCTGTTCTCCACATTGTCTCCAACATTTAGGTGATATTAATGGGTATTTCTTATGAAGGAGGGAGGGGTTCAAGTACCATCTGGAAATAATTTTATAGTTTGTTTCCACTATACATGTAGATATGGGAGATTTTTTAAGGCTGTGGAAACATTTTTCCCAATCAGAATCTGTGAGCTGAGCATCTAGATCTCTTTCCCACATGGTCATGAAAGATAAAAATGTATTGGGAACAGAGGTGCATAGGAGGTAATGTGTGAGAGATAAAAGATGTCTGAGTGTGTCTTTTGCTGTACATAAGCGCTCAAACAGGGTAAGGGATCTGAGGAACTGGGCTTTATTGGGATGGTTGTAGAGAAAATGATGAAGTTAAAAGTAGGAGAACCAAGTATGGAATGTATAACCAATTTCCCTTTGTATTTCTTGCTGTGGTTTAATATCTCCGTTAGTTCATAGAAAAGGAGTGGGGATGTGGGATGGGCTGTCATTGATTACAACTGTTTTACAGGAAAAGGAGCACAGATAAAATTAGTTATCAAGAAGTGGAGTAAGGGGATAGATCGAGCTAGAGATTTCTCTGTGTGTAGATATTATTTTATCCCATATCTCCAGTGTTTAGACAATAAAGGATTAAAATATATATGTAGTGGGCATAGTTTTTTAGGGGTCCAGCATATATCTCCTATAAGTGATATGTTTGATATCTGAGGTTCCAGAGTCACCCATTGCTTAGGGTTTCTTTTCTGATTCACGGAACAATCTGAGTGTTAAATGTGTAACATAAAAGTAATTATGTAAATTGGGGACTCACAGACCTCCTCTTTCCTTATCTAAAAATAGAGTAGATCTAGAGACTCTTGGCCAAGAGTAAGGCCATATAAAGTTACAAAGTAGGGTTTGTAGTGATGATATGTGTGATAGTGATGGAACCTCAAAGTCTGGAAGAGATATAGAGCCTTTGGGAGGATAGACATTTTAATTGCATGTACGTATCCTAACCAGGATAGGTGTCCTGTTCTGTGCCAGTATTGTAGTTCTAAATCTATTGTGCGTCTTTAGGTTTTGTAGTTCAAGTCTTTTGTTTGTGAGATGGTTGGTTTAAGGGTAATATTCAGGTATTTAATGGATTCAGAGATTACAAAATTTGTGTGGTTGTGGAGGAAATGTGTCTCATCAGGAGATAAATGTAAAGGCATAATTACTCACTTGTCCATGTTAACTGAGACGTTGGATAATGTTTTACATTCATGGAGAATGTACAAAAGTGTCGGGAGTTTATCAGGGATGTTTAATAGATAAAGAATATCATATGCAAAAAGCAGACATTTAAGGTCACATGAACCTATTGATACTCCCTTAATTTCAGGGGAGCCTCTTACTTGTGCTGCCAGAACCTCCACAGATAGGGTGAAAGGCAAATAAGATGCATCCCTGGCACATGCCATTTAAAATTGTGAACTTAGATGGGAGAGAACACTTAAAGGGATACTGAACCCAATGTTTTCCTTTCATGATTCAGATAAAGCAGCAATTTTAATCAACTTTCTAATTTACTCCTAGTATCAAATTTTTCTTTGTTCTCTTGGTATCTTTATTTAAAAAAGCAGTAAAATAAGCTTAGGAGCCGGCCCATCTTTGGTTCAGCACCTGGGTACAGTTTTCTGATTTGTGGCTAAATCTGCTCACCAATCAGCAAGCACTATTCAGGGTGCTGAACCAAAAATAGGCCAGCTTGTGAGATTACATTCCTGCTTTTTAAAATAAAGATACCAAGAGAACAAAGAAAACTTGATAATATGAGTAAATTAGAAAGTTGCTTAAAATCGCATGCTGTATCTGAATCATGAAAGGAAAAATTTGGGTTCAGTATCCCTTTAACTGTCACTTGTGGGTGAGAACAAAGGGCTAAAATTCTAGTTATAAAATGAGAGGAGAATCCAAATTTAGACAGGATGGGCAACAAGAATTGCCAGTCCACCCGGTTGGAATGCCTTCTCAGCATCTGTAGATAGAAGGGCTAGAGGGTATTTGTATTGTGAAGCGTGATGTAGTATATGAAGTACTCTGGTCGTATTTTATATGGTTGTGTGTCCAGGAATGAATTCCACCTGATCCGGATGGATAATTATAAGTAGGAACCAATTGATTTTGTTTGCGATGATCTTGGCATATATCTTAAAGGGACAGTCAACTTAAAAATGTTTACTGTTTTAAAATATAGATAATCCCTTTATTACCCATTCCCCTGTTTTGCACAGAAAACATGGTATTAATACTTTTTTACCTCTGTGATAACCTTGTTTCTAAGCATCTTCTGACTGCCCCCTGATCACATGACTTTATCTATGGACTTGCATTTAAGCTAATTAGTGCTGTGTCGTTAGAATCCACGGGCGTCAGCACAATGTTATCTATATGGCTCACATGAACTAGCTTCCACTGATGTGAAAAGCAAATACAAAAGCATGTGATCATAGGGCTGTCTTTAGGGACTTAGAAACAGACAGAAATTTAGAGATTTAAAGGTTATAAAGTATGTTAGTATAACCATGTTGTGCAAAGCTGGGGAATGGGTAGTAAATGCATTATCTATCTTTTTAAACAATAACAATTTTTGTGTTGTCCCTTTCATATCAATTTTGAGAAGAGATATTGGCTGGTTTGGTCTATTTTTATTGCTTGTTTTATATTGGTCTCTGTCTTCAGCAGGAAAAACAGATAAGGGGCACCTTAAGCATGGCAGCACCCATTGTTTTATAAACACTTAAATTAATTTAGAAAACCAACACTGTTCAAATTAAATTACAGGAAATAACAGGAAAATGGAACAAAATAAATAATAATAATATATTGCGAAGTTTTTTAACTACACACAATTAAACATTTTATATTATGATCTCATACTGTTTAATATCAATTTAAAGGGACACTGAACCCACATTTTTTCTTTCATGAATCAGATAGAGCATGACATTTTAAGCAACTTTCTAATTTACTCCTATTATCAAATTTTCTTTATTCTCTTGGTATCTTTATTTGAAATGCAAGAATGTAAGTTTAGATGCCGGACCATTTTTGGTGAACAACCTGGGTTGTTCTTGCTGATTGGTGGATAAATTCATCCACCAATAATAAAATGCTGTCCAGAGTACTGAACAAAAAAAAAAAAAGCTTAGATGCCTTCTTTTTCAAATAAAGATAGCAAGAAAACAAAGAGAAATTGAGAATAGTAGTAAATTAGAAAGTTGCTTAAAATTGCATGCTCTATCTGAATCACGAAAGAAAAAATTTGGGTTCAGTTTCCCTTTAAATGTATGCGTATCTGTCTAAATTAAACATGGATCCAGCTGCTTTTCTATATAAAAAAAAAGTTTGTTATGGAAGGAACCAGATGTTTTTGTATAAAATATTGTTGGATCCAGAAGTGTTTGTGTGGAAAACACTTGTGACGTGTGGTGAGGTCAGAGGCTGGTGAGGCACTGGCTATGATACGCCGGAAAAACACATATAGAGGTAGCTTAAATTAAACTAAAGCATCGTTTCTCAACCGAGGTCCTCAAGTACCCCCAACAGGGCAGGTTTTATTATTGCTGAACCAATGCACAGGTGAAATAATCAGATGATGGGTGAGAGCAAGTTAGTAACCATGGTGTTACTGATTAGCTTATTACTTCACCTGTGCACAGGTTAAGCTATAATGAAAACCTGGTAGGTTGGTGGTACTTGAAGACCGTGGTTGAGAAACACAATTCTGTGACACAGTGCCAGTTATTTAGCAATTAGAATGATACACAATATCTTTTCTACTCACTGTGTGTATAAAGAAAAATAATTTACCGCACTAATAGGTGACACAAATCCACTCCTAGTTTCCTATTATGAGTGTGAGAAGCTGGATAGACATTGCATGCAGCCCTGCTCAATGTAGCACACACAAACTGCCCTTGCATAACTTTTAGACAAGGGATTTCTATATAGAGTTTAAAAGGTGCATACCCCAAAACCAGCAGATAAAAGCATGTAGTAAATCAATGCATATATCTCAAATACAGCTCCAATACCAGCAAATAAAACCATGTAGTAAATTAATGCATATATCTCAAATACATCTCCAATACCAGCAACTAAAACCATGTAGTAAATGAATGCATATATCTCAAAAACAGCTCCAATACCAGCAAATAAAACCATGTAGTAAATTAATGCATATATCTCAAATACAGCTCAAATACCAGCAAATAAAACCATGTAGTAAATTAATGCATATATCTCAAATACAGCTCCAATACCAGCAAATAAAACCATGTAGTAAATGAATGCATATATCTCAAATACAGCTCCAATACCTGCAAATAAAGTAGTAAACTAATGCATATTTCAAATACAGCTCCAATACCAGCAGATAAAACCATGTAACTAGTAAAATAATACATATATCTCAAATACAGCTCCAATACCAGCAGCTAAAAGCATGTACTAAAGTAATGCATATCTCAAATACAGCTCCAATACTAGTAGATTGTTTTGTTAAAGTTTTTCTGAATATGTTTTTAATTTTTTAATGTGAAACCTGAAACTGTATGTGTTTGCTTCAACATTAAAGAGATACTAAACCCACATTTTTTTCTTTCACGATTCAGATAGAGCATGAAATTTTAAGCAACTTTCTAATTTACTCCTATTATCAATGTTTTTTTCGTTTTCTTACTATCTTTATTTGAAAAAGAAGGCATCTAAGCTAAGGAGCCAGACAATTTTTGGTACAGACCATTGGACAGCACCTGTTTATTGGTGCTGTCCAATCAGCAAGGACAACCCAGGTTGTGAACCAAAAATGGGCAGGCTTCTAAACTTAGATTCTTAATTTTAAAATAAAGATAGCAAGAGAATGAAGAAACATTGATAATAGGAGTAAATGAGAAAGTTGCTTAAAATTGCATGCTCTATCTGAATCATGAAAGAAAATATTTGGGTTCAGTGTCCCTTTAACTAAGCATGCATGAAAATCTCATCCAAAGAGAATAGCACACGAAGAGCCTATGCACTTTTTCCATTTGAAATGATTGTGCACAAATGATTTGCATAATTATCTAAAGCAGGGTTCTTCAAACTTTTTTCCCCCAAGACCTAGGGCATTGATATTTGATACCACAAACCTTTGTGACCCTATTGTTATGCTTGGTACAACAAGATAGCTGCAATAATGTGTGCATACTTTATTCCCAAGTGTAGTCAAACTTAAAAGTGTTGTAAAAGGTAAAAACACACAGTTTGTGTATATCTGCATTTGTGTGTTTGTATCTGTGTGTATATGTATGTGTGCCAATGCATGTTTATGTATATATGTGTGTATGTGTTTATATATGTGTATGTTCATGTATGTGTGTGTATGTATATATGTGTGTATGTGTTTATATGTGTGTATATGTATATATGTATGTATGTGCATGTATGTATGTTTGTGTGTGTATATGTGTATATGTATCTGTATATGTATGTGTGCCCATGTATGTTTACGTATATATGTGTATGTGTGTTTATATGTGTGTATGTTCATGTATGTGTGTGTATGTGCATGTGTGTGTGTATGTGCATGTATGTATGTTTGTGTGTGTATATGTATCTGTATATGTATGTGTGCCAATGTATGTTTATGTATATATGTGTGTATGTGTTTATATGTGTGTATATGTATATATGTATGTATGTGCATGTATGTATGTTTGTGTGTGTATATGTGTATATGTATATGTATGTGTGCCAATGTATGTTTACGTATATATGTGTATGTGTGTTTATATGTGTGTATGTTCATGTATGTGTGTGTATGTGCATGTGTGTGTGTGTGTATGTGCACGTTTGTGTATGTGTGCGTATGTTTGTGTATACTGTATGTACTTGTGTGTGTGTTTGTTTTTGTATAAGAGCATGTGTGTGTATATGTTTCTTTTTTATATATTTTTATTATTATTATTTTTTTTATATATATATATATATATATATATATATATATATATATATATTGTTTGGGTTGGCATACAATAATCTGGCACATTGCCATTGCTCACATATCAGAATATGAGGAACTTTCATATCACATCAAACAGAAATCTGTTAAAACTGGTCCTGATATTGTGCTATTGTGAATGATTATCAACAAGTAAAATGCTGCTATGTAGTGCTAACCAGAGATGTAATGAGGTCATGTGGCTGCTGTCATCAATATTTTAGCCAGAAGGGACAGAGATCATAAAATCCGAAATTGTATTATATCTACCCGCCCTATCTAAGGAGATACTATAAATCACTTGATCTAAAACATTGCTCATAGATGCATTGAATTCTTTTAAAACATCTTTTTCTATGTGAATATTTTTTTTTATTTTTTTTTACCTTTTCAAATTTTATTTTATTGAGGTTATAAAAAAAATGATACAGGCAAGTAGCATCTCAGTTACAAAGACAAAGGAGAAGCACAATACAATATACAGATTGAGTGATACGATAAACATACAGTCAATTGCCCAGTTATACAAATAAAAGTTAACCTCAGGTTTTCAGTTAAGGATTATCCCCTTGAGCTATGCTATTAAGTCAGATACAATTATTTCCCTCTATGAAAGATAGAGGCCTTTCTTGGACCTATTGGAAAAGAATTTAAATCAAAGTAGGGAATTGTTAGGGGAGAGAAATAAAATAACAAAATGGGCCACTTTTGGACCCCAAGTGAAACCAACTGGCTTATGAAATAACATACTTATTGTAGGTTTGATATATGTATATAACCTTTAATTAAACACAAAATAGCATAGTAACCAGCTATGATGGAATTGGAGTCTTCCATTAGTTCTAATATAGTATGTAATATACCCTTCTATAATAGCGAGAAGAGAGAGCTTTCTACAGACATCTTATAATCAATCACCTTCAGTGTACAGTATATACTACAGAGAGGAGGTCTAGGTAGTTAAAACAACTAGTGTGTCTAGTGTTCATTATACCCTCGTGAGGATATATGAGGGCATTTTTGGGCTTTAGTGCTTAGTCAAGCTATAGGAGGTCAACTACTATAAGGGGAGTGATTTTTGGGTTCGATATAACATACCTCATTTTTTATTTTCCTTTATGTACCTAAGCTTTAACTTTACTAACGCTTAAAATAGCCCCTAGAATTTTTAAATAATTTGTAATAAAGAGCTTAGCCCAAAAATTATACAATGGCCTTTAACAGACCTCCTAAGTTACAATTCAGTTATATTTTAACTTGGACTATATGGAGTAATATCCATTATACACCAAAGTATCAAGTGGGGGAGTCATAACAACAAAATGGGAACGGCTCTATTATAAACATTAAACTAGCTTACAATATAACAGCACAGTGAAAGTTTGAGAAAGGAGAAGCCAACATAGTAAAGTTCTATAAAGATGAGGAGGGACCCAGTATTATAGATAAACCTAATCCCATACAGATATAAACATATATACAATGCAGTACAGATATTTGTCTCACACCTTAATGGCTAAGTGGCTTCAATAGGGTAGTGAAAACATAGTACCATATCAGATCTTAAAGGGACATTATACACTCATTTTTTCTTTGCATAAATGTTTTGTAGATGATCTATTTATATAGCCCATAAAGTTTTCTTTTTTAAAAAATGTATAGTTTTGCTTATTTTTAAATAACATTGCTCTGATTTTCAGACTCCTAACCAAGCCCCAAAGTTTTATGTGTATATATCGTCAGCTACCTTCTCCAGCTTGCTCCTGTTTGTGTAAAGGGTCTTTTCATTTGCAAAAGAAGGGGGAGGGGGGAGTGTCTTATTTCCCACTTGCAGTGGGCTCTCCAGCTACCTTTTCAACAGATCTAAACTTAGAACTTCTAAGTAAGTTTTAAAACAGTTTTATACTGGATTTTTATATCAGTATCTGTGCATCTTATTCTTTATAGTAGTGTCTATTACATGCAGTTATATGAAAATGAGTATATACTGTCCCTTTAAGGGAGAAGTATCAGCCTTTTCAACATCTTGGAGTTTGAATGTCTTTATCCTGCTTTATTTTCTAGGAAGCTGGCACCATCTATTGGCTATAGTTATATCAAAAGTGTATGAATTGTAATAAACGTATAAAAGCAGAATATGTTTGAATATATTTTTGAGTTATCAAACTATTATAACAAATTAGTGCCAGACCATTTTAAATATACAATAGCACATCTATATGGATTAGACAAAAAGTAATTTAAATATTAGACCAGGCAACATTTTAGATTTTTATCTAAGAGAGCATAACTTATGTGGAGAGTATATTGGCGTGCATCCAAAATTCTAGTTATGTTTTAAATTGCCAGGAACTTCTATAATACCCTCCTATTTCTCCCAAAACAATTTAGCAGAAAAGAATAGGCAGTATAACTAAATAAAAGTGTGTTGAACAAAGTGCAGGCAACAGTCTCCCTGTTAGCCTGCTAATAAAACATTGAAAAGCAAAGGAACAAAACCAAATAATGTCTGCCACATATTTATACCCCTATATTAGAAAGTAAAAACAAAACAACAGATGGGGATAAGAATGTCAAGCCCAGTCCGTATCATATATGAAATAAAAGGGTTTTGATACTTATGAGGCTGCGTAGTCACAGTAAATTAACCTGGTAGAGCCTGAAGGTCTGTCCGCTTCACAAATCACCCTCAACCAATGCCGGATTTTTGGAGAGAGTTCCAACAGATGGGGTCTACAAGAAAGTTTACAAATCTTTCCAGTGTAAAAGAAATTCGTTGGGAACCTCTCTTCATAATTTTCCCCTCAGTCTCAGAAGCCAAAAGCCGCGATCCAGATAGAGGAGGATCAAGCGGCATATGCTCCTTACCAACAACACTGCAGTGTCTGTGCACAAGAGATGCACCGCTCTTCATAAGACCCTGGATGCGGTGAGTACGGCCTGCAAAACTGGATAGCGCTAAGGGTCCCAGAGGGGCGTCTATTGACAGCGGGTCTGGCAAGAGCTCCAGAATCAACCTCCGCTTATCTCCCACATTTCGAGTATGGTAAGCTGGCTGTAGGCTGGGGGTAACGTCATGCGCTTCTATTCTGGCATCACTCGTGGGTCTCCCCGTATTCGGCCCCCTCATGGGTGAGTCTATTGTGGATGCTCGCAGTCCTAGTGAGTAATCCGCTAAATTAGCCACATCTACAGCGTTAATATCCGGTATGCTCGGATTACAGTTCTGTGCTGTCCCATCTGGGGCCCAAATCTGTGGCAAGGGATCAGATGAGTTCGGGAGGTGCACTTGGGTACTGGCATCTTTGTTAGATTTCCCTGGGGGATCCCCTAGAGCCATAAGTCGACGTCCACTGCGCTTTCGGGACACAGCCTCAAATAACATAGCGTCACAGGGCACCATGTTTTTTTTTTTGTTAGTAGGTGCGTGTGTGGCTAGAAAATTCCTTACTTCTCTCTCTCTTCTTTATCTTGTCATACCAGTAAGGTAGAAAATAGACATAGATGCTATAAGTGATAGATGAAGTTCTTTTTTTGCAGTGTCTTACCCGGCCTGTAGTGTTACCGGGGGGGGGGGGGGGGGGGAGGTGTTGAGAACCTCTCTGTAGGGAGCCTGCCTTAGGCCTCAACGCTCCGGATTGGCTTGCAGAGGTGGGATACTCGACAGAATTATATGCTTCAAATCCTCTTAGTCTGTAGATTCTGTATATTAAAGGGACAGTCTACCATATAATTGTTATTGTTTTAAAAGAGATAATCCCTTTATTACCCATTCCCCAGTTTTGCAAAACCAACAGTTATATATATTTTTTTTTTTTTATTTTATTTATAACCAACACATGGTACAATGATAAGTTACAGATCCAAGACACCGCGCAGGGTGCGATAAAGTAGCATAGAATTGATGATACAGCATGGTTTAACAACATAATCCATTGAATGCATTAGAATGTAACGTTCACGATTATATTTAGGTTTGTAAAGGACTTGTATGGACTAGAGTACTTTCTAACAGAAGTGCTCATTTGTACCACAATGCTGGGGTTTTGTTTTTTATAAACTAACTAAACATATAATAAACTAACAAGACTAAACTAAACCTCCTTAAACAGAGACAAAAATTACAAAGGGGCAAAAAGATATTACATCTCAAAATGAGAAGGCCGATACATATAGTATTGTGGATAAGCCCACGAATGCAACTGTCAAATGCAGCGAATATATCCAGTGGGGGGGGGGAGAGGGCCCACAATTTTCATGAGTAAGATAATATATACACTGTATTTCAGTTTAATAAACTAACAAGACTAAAATAAACCTCCTTAAACAAGAAAAATCGACTAATAAATTATATAGCCCGGCAGATATCATCTAATAGACATTGACTGTGAAAAATCTGGCTGCCGTATTATTACATGTATGCATTTACTCCATAGCTTCTTGGTATATATGAGTGGGATATGCATTTACCGAGGCTATTTAGAATGGTTAATTATGTCTGGCTATAGTTCAAAGCAGGAGCTTGTATGTACGTTGAGACATTAGTTTGCAGAAACGATTTAGTTCTCACAATGAGATCTAATCCCAAGAGTGCATATCGCTGGTTATAGAACAAGTATCAGGCAGTGTAGCATATAAACACTGATCAGCCAAACTGTGGAGTTACAGTGGAGATGTGTCCCTTATAAGAAGGCAGCGTGACCAAAATTTTTAACATATTATGAGAGTTATAACATATTACAAGTCTCAGCAAACAGCATTATGATTGTGCAGCAGTTCAGAAGTGCAGTTTTATATGTAAGGAGGTGGGATGTCCCAAATTTAGGTAGCTGATCTGGGTTATGATGACACAGCTGAGAAACTACACCTAATTGCTTTTAATTAAGTTATTGTCTGTCTTACACCATCCCCCTTGAAACCAATATAGAATGTGGAAGAAACAATGCAAGCATAAAAGGAAAAAACAATAAACAATCAAATCAGAGTAGAAAAAGAAAAATCAAGCAGATACATAGAGAATGTTAAAACATATCTGTTTCTATACAGGTGTCAGGTTGAGCAAAATCTTACAATAAATTGCTGTTAGATGATCGTAACTCAGAGCTAAAGGAAGTGTGCTGCAATACCAAAGTAGCCACTAGAGGCCCTCAGAGAATAACGATCCACTCATTTTACAAAGAGTTAGAATATAGAAAATAATACAAAACTTCCAGCACGGATATGTGAGAGTGATAAAATGTGATTCTATTTCTGAGATTTGTAGTGCACTAAATACCAGGGTCAATGTGAGCATTAAGGGGCATTCATGTGGCAGCTATACAGCAAATTCCAAACGCTATTTGGGATATTTGACAAAGTGTGAGAGGGAGGCTTACGTTAGTGAGAGAATATAGAAGTACTCGTGCAGATTTTTATGAAGATATGTGCAAGTTAGGAGTGGGGAGATTACACTAAACTGCCATAGCAAACGTTACAAACAATAGACTTATGAGAGCATCATAAATACTCAGTAAGATCCAGCAGTGAGCCGGTGTTGAATGGGAGTGTTTGACAGCCTGTGTAATCTCCAGTCGGGCAATGGAAATCTGTAAAGTGGGTCAAAAACAAAAACAAACACTAAGAACAACCAGAGAACACAATAACAAGCAAATAATTGTGGAGGGCATGATCAGTTTGTTGTAAATAGTTCTGAATCCACTTCCCTCAACTGCAATCAACCAGGAACACAGAAAAGCTGCCGCTCCGCAACAAATGAACAAGGTTGAGTTATTAGATTATCCGATTCCAACACGGGTTAAAATTAGGTAGCCATAGTTCAGAATAGAGCAGCTTTTGTGCGAGGGGTGACTACCGCCATGTTGTGTTCTGTGCAGGTGAGCCATGTGCCTAGTAAAAGGCCGGTCCATGTCAGATTTGCTAGTACACCATGCAGGCATGTCAGGGGCTCTATGAGTAGAGTTACTATATCGGCTCAGTCCACATTCTAGGTACAACACCGGGTGCAGCAGAGACGATGTCTGTGGTCCCACCTCCAGTACTGTATTCGGCCACATGTTCAAGTTGCAGATGCTCGTTTTGGGTTTCGCTGCCACTGTCATCCCTCTCCCCTGTGAAGGCTCTGAGGCCACGCCGTAAGCATCTGGTGTCAGATGCGGTATGGGAACAGCTTGTGTCGTCTGAGAGACGAAGTTGCAAGAGGGCATCTTTTGCCGGTAAGGTTGTTTCTGCACTCTAACTACCGCGCACAAATCCAGGCAGGAAAGTAGCAAGCAATCTAGTTTGGGTAGGAGTATAGCTTTCAGCTCAGTCAGAATAGGGGAGTCAGTGCAACAGTCTGTATAGATAGGGAGCTCCATCCTTGTCTTTTTTTTGCTAAAGTCAGGAGTAGATATGAAAAAACGTGGCGGTGATGTTCCCACCAATGGGCCAAACGGCTTACTTTTTCCCTTCTCGGCGGCCAAGGGGTGGTATGCCTTGATCCCAGTAAGTTCCCGGACACTTTTATTGTCAAGGGAGAAGAGGATGGCAAGATCTATAGCCACTTTAACTCCAAGCTGAACGGAGCTTCAGAAGCTTGTGGCCATCTTGGATTGCCGCCCACCGGAAGACCACAGTTATATTAATATATGTTTTATCTCTGTGATTACCTTGTATCTAGGAACCTTCTTCCAGCCCCCTGATCACATGATTGTGACTGTTTATTATCTATTGTCTTAAATTTAGCATTGTATTGTGCTAGATCTTAAATAACCCCCTGTGCCTGAAAACAGTGTTATCTATATGGCCCACGTGCACTTTCTGTCTCTTTGTGTTGAAAAGAGATTTAAAAAGCCTGTGATAAGAGGCAGCCCTCAAATGCTAAGAAATTAGCATATGAGCCTACCTAGGTTTAGTTTAAACTAAGAATACCAAGAGAAAAAAGCAAATTTGATGACAAAAGTAAATTGGAAAGTTGATTAAAATTAAAAGTCCTATATGAATAATGAAAGTTTAATTTATACTAGACTGTCCCTTTAAAGTATAACAACTGGATGTTTATTAAATTCACTGATAAAAGGCAGATTAATAGTGATCCACATGGAGCTACCAATATTGCAACCATTCAAGGTGCTGCCCAGAGACACGCCCCCTATGTGAATATTTTAAAACAACTACTAATTTCTTGTGCTTATAAAAATATCCTATTAAAAATACATTTTTAGGAAACTAAAAATGTTGCCCTGTATTTGTGGTGCTGATCATCCCCAATTTATAGTACAGTAATTAACTAAACTAACTAAACCTATTAACCCCTAAACCTCCGTTCCCAAACATCCCCAAAACTAACTAAACAAATTAACCCCTAAACCGCCGTTCCCAAACATCGCCAACAGTAACTAAACCTATTAACCCCTAAACCGCCATTCAGAAACATCGCGGACATGAACTAAACCTATTAACCTCTAAACTGCCGTTCCCAAAATGAACTAAAGCTATTAACCCCTAAACCGCAGTTCCCAAACATTGCCAACTCTAACTAAACCTATTAACCCCTAAACCGCCGGCCCCCACATCGCAACAACCTAAATTAAACTATATTAATCCCTAAACCTAACACCCCCTAACTTTAACATAATTAAAATACACCTGAATTAAAGTTACAAATTATTAACTAACTACCTATTTAAAACCAAATACAGACTGACCTGTGAAACAAAAGCTAAGCTAACTACAATATAACTAATAGTTATATTGTAGTTAGCTTAGGTTTTACTTTTATTTCACAGGTGTGTATTTATGTTAACTAGGTAGACTAGTTAGTAAACAGTTATTAACTATGTACTAACTACCTAGTTAAAATAAATACAAACTTACCTGTGAAATAAAAGTAAAACCTAAGCTGCCTTACACCAAAACCTAACATTACAAAAATAAAAAACACTAAAATTACAAAAAATAACAAATGAAATTATCCAAAACAATAAAAATTATTCCTATTCTAATACCCCGTTTAAAAAAATAAAAAAAACCTAATCTATAATAAATTACCAAGGGCTCTTAAAATGGCCTTTTGTAGGGCATTGCCCTAAAGAAAACCGCTCTTTTGCTAAAAAATAAAAACAAACACCAACCCCCCAAACCCAAAAACCTAACTTAAAGAACCTAATCTACCCATTGGCCTGAAAAGGGCATTTCTATGGGCATTGCCCTTAAAAGGGCATTCAGCTCTTTTGCTGCCATTAAAAGGGCATTCAGCTCTTTTAAGATTGCCCATAAGCCCTAATCTAAAAAAAAACACCCCAAAAACAACCTAACACTAACCCCTCTTTAGGCATTTACAGTTGCTGAAGTCCGGCTTGAACGATCTTCATCCCAGCGGCTCCATCTTTATCCATCGCGGGACCGGCATCTTCTTCATCCCTGCGGAGGCAGAGCAGTCGATGCGCAGAGGTCCATCGATCCGACTTGTTCAAATCAGCCAATAGGAATGAGAGCTGCTTAAATCCTATTAGCTGATTCAAATTTTTCAGCCAATAGGAATGCAATGGTACCCCCAGTAAAAAAGGGATAACTTGCATTTGAATCCTCAGTGTGCGGCGGACGATCGCATGGAGGACCTCCACGTCGCATCGACCACTCCGCCTCCGCAGGGATGAAGAAGATGCCGGTCTTGCGATGGATGAAGATGGAGCCGTCTGGATGAAGATGGAGCCGCTGGGATGAAGATTGTTCAAGCCGGACTTCAGCAACTGTGAGTACCTAAAGAGGGGTTAGTGTTAGTTTTTTTTTTAAGTTTTTTTTGGGGTGTTTTTTTTTTGTAGATTAGGACTAATGGGCAAGCTTAAAAGAGCTGAATGCCCTTTTAAGGGCAATGCCCATACAAATGCCCTTTTAAGGGCAATGAGTAGATTAGATTTTTTTTGTTAGGTTTTTTTATTTTGTGGGTTTGAGGTGGGGGTTTGTAATGTTAGGGGGTGTTTGTTTTTATTTTGCAGCAAAAGAGATGATTTCTTTAGGGCATCTTTTAAGGGCTATTGGTAGTTTATTATAGATTAGGGATTTTTTTAATTTTGGGGTGGGTTTTTTGGTTTTAAAAAGGGGTATTTGAATAGGAATAATTTTTATTATTTTTGATAATTTGTTATTTTTTGTAATGTGTTTTTATTATTTTTGGGGTGTTTTTTTTTAAAATTAGGGCTAATGGGCACTCTTAAAGAGCTGAATGCCCTTTTAAGGGCAGTAAAAGAGCTGATTGCCCTTTTAAGCGCAATGCCCATACAAATGCCCTTCTTAGGGCGATTGGTAGATTAGGTTTTTTTATAGTGTTTATTTTATTTTGTTGGTTTGGGGGGTGTTTGTTTTTATTTTTTAACAAAAGAGCTGATTTATTTAGGGCAATGCCTACAAAAGGCCCTTTCAATGGCCCTTGGTAGTTTATTATAGAAAAGGGTTGTTTTTTTGGGGGGCATTTTTAAAAAAAACAAAAAGAATAGAATAGGATTTTTTTTATTGTTTTGGATAATTTTGTTTGTTATTTTTTGTAATGGTAGATTTTTTTTCTTGTAATTTTAGTGTTTCTTATTTTTTGTAATTATAGTTTTAATTTTTTTGTAATGTTAGGTTTTTTATTTTTTGTAATGTTAGTTTTTTTTCAAAGGTAAGATTGTATTTATTTTAACTAGGTAATTAGTAAATAGTAATATTGTAACTTGCTTAGGTTTTATTTTTATTTCACAGGTAAGTTTGTATTTATTTTTAAATAGGTATTATTTAGTTAATAATTGTAACTTTAATTTAGGTCTATTTTAATTATGTTAAAGTTAGGGGGTGTTAGGTTTAGGGGTTTATATAGTTTAATTTAGGTTGTTGCGATGTGGGGGCCGACAGTTTAGGGGTTAATAGGTTTAGTTAGTGTTGGCGATATTTGGAAATGGCGGTTTAGGGGTTAATAGCTTTAGTTAGTGTTGGCAATGTAGGGGAACGGCGGTTTAGGGATTAATACTTTATTTAGTGATTTAGTTAATAGGTTTAGGTAGTGTTGGCGATGTGGGGGCGGCGGTTTAGGGGTTAATAGGTTTAGGTAGTGTTAGTGATGTGAGGGCACGGGACGGTGGTTTAGGGGTTAATAGCTTTATTTAGTGGCGGCTGTGGTTTTACATAATTTTGTTTTGGTAATCGACGGCACACATTAGTTACGTTAAATTTTTCGTTTTTTTTTTTTTTTTATCCATTCTTTATTCAAATGCATTATTCTATAACTTCAGAATAGAATAATGCATTTGAAATAAGAATGGATCCAAAAAAATGAATGGATCCAAAACTAATTTAACGTAACGTAACTAATTTGCCGAAACAATTTTTTTTTTAGCTAATTGAAAACGAAACGAAACGAATTTTTTAGCGGCGCACAAGTCTAGAAGCTACTGTATAAAATACAAGCAATTATTAACCAGTTTGTTACCGTATGCCCCATTAGTCTTAGCTACCCCTTTAGTGTAGTTAATGATAAACTCTCTCTTTTTGGGATTAACCCTTTATTTGCCGTTATGTTTAAGTACAGTTATTGTGCTATCATGTTTGAGTCTGCAGTTAAAGGATTGTGTATCAGGGAAATAAACTGGAGTGGTTATTGGGTTTTAACACTGGCTGTACCGGATCCAGTGAGCTGCGATATTAGTTAGCAGCTGTGTGAGTTTGAAAGCTAACAGGAGCCGCTTGTTGTCTGGTGTGAGAGCACAGTTAGTAAACCTCCATTGTCACGGTCGTCTAGTACATTACCATTCCGGGGGCTCACCATTGCACTTTCCTCTTTGACAGTTCAACTTCAGCTGCCACTAGCCGCAATCAGCTGCCATCCACTTCCCACTTGATTTGAGCCGCTCCGCCTCTTCCTTCTTAGTCTAAAGTGCCCTCCAGTCTGGTACAGTGACGTGATTGTTTCCTCCTCTAAGAGGCCTTTATGTGAGAGCCTCAAATTGGGTCTTAAAGGGACACTGAACCCAAAAATGTTGTTTTGTAATTCAGATAGAGCATGCAATTTTAAGCAACTTTCTAATTTACTCCTATTATCAATTTTTCTTTGTTTTCTTGGTATCTTTATTTGAAAAAGAAGGCATGTATTCTTTTTTTGGGTTCAGTATTCTGGACAGCAATTTTTTATTGGTGGATGAATTTATCCACCAATCAGCAAGGACAACCCAGGTTGTTCACCAAAAATGGGCCGGCATCTAAACTTACATTCTTGCATTTTAAATAAAGATACCAAGAGAATGTAGAAAATGTGATAATAGGAGTAAATTAGAAAGTTGCTTAAAATTGCATGCTCAATCTGAATCATGAAAGAAAATTTTTGGGTACAGTGTCCCTTTAATGGCTGTGCTAAGTCCCTCTAGGAGGCGCTGGTGTGCTAGTCCCAGGCAGCGTCAAGTTGTACTATGGAGAGAGGCCGGCATCTCTCCATAGCTTAACATGGCGGTAAAAAAAATAAAAAAAATGTTTTTAAAAGCATTAATGATTTTTTTTCCCTCCATGTCGCAGGTGAGGCCCTGCCTCCAATGACTGCACGTCCCCATTTTGTAAGTATCTGTCTTAATTAGACATGGAGCCGAGTGTTTGTTCTGGAAAGACCCAGCTATTTTTGTGTAAAATATTTTTGGATCCAGAAGATTTGCAGCACATAGTGGTAGGTAGAAAAAAAAGTCTAATAATAATACTCCATAGCTCCCAGACAAATAACAAACGTGAGAAATCCCAAACATTTGCAATATGCTAAAGCCCTGCACAAGCATGATTACATAACTAAAAAAAATATCATCCTTTAGATTATTACTGATGATTTATTTCCCATAACTCCCTGCCTGAAATATTGTTTTAACCCTTTTAACCCACTGTGCTACACAAATGCTACCACACTCATAAAATACAAAACAGATGACATCTTGTGGCCATTACACATAGTTTTAGTAGGATACCAAAGAATAGTTCACTATTTATTTTTGCAATCACCCAATAAGGTACAGGTACAAATCCCCAAAATCCAGAGTTGCAAAATCCAAATTTATTCTGAAATCCAAAAGTTTTAATAAATAGTTCTTTAAAAAAATAAAATTATTAAAGATAACTTTTTTTCCGTCTGTAAGTCGCAATCTTCTCTGCCTGTGTCTTTGTTTTGTGTGTGTTCTAAAATGCAAATAAATAGGCTATATGTATTTAAAACAACAAATATTACGTTCTGATTACAGTACTGTACTATCATTCTGATGGTACTATGCATACAAAAGTATTAAGAATTATATAAAATTACCTTTAGCTTACATGTATAAGCAGTGTTATGACATGTAAATATTGTCTACATGTCATAAGATGATGTTGTTTACACTTGGTTACATCCCCTCTCCATTCTGCCCTGCAAACATTCCAAAATCCAAACTATTCTGAAATCCCTTGTTGTATCATAAATGGTTCCCCTGTAGAATTTAGGGACTTCGGCTTCTCGGCAAGAATCGGAACTCCGCCCCCCACCGCAGCCACTCCCATTCTCCTCCCATCTCTTAAATTTCAATATCCCGTCTTGAAAGCTCAGTCTCCATGCTCGTGCATGAGAAACATCTCCTCCCCCGCCACCCTGCTATCGGCACTGCTTCTTCTGCTGATGTAATGCAGCTTGTCACACGCTCCCTGCTCCCTTCTAGACTTCATTAGACAGCTCGAATACCTATTGCTCTTCTCAAATACCACAATACATATTGTGCTGCAATGTTTTTTATTGTTTAAAGAAACAGTTTGTAAAATCATCCAATAAAGATTATTAACAATAATGTGCAGGGTTCTGAACTACTTTTGTTCTCTGGAAATCCTTTGTTAAAAATACTTAATTTAAATACTACAGTACACATTCTGCTGCAATGTTTTTTATTGTTTAAAGAAACAGTTTGTAAAATCATCCAATAAAGATTATTAACATTAATGTGCAGGGTTCTTTACTACTTTTGTTCCTTGGAAATCCTTTGTTGAAAAGACTTAATTTAAATACTACAGTACACATTCTGCTGCAATGTTTTTTATTGTTTAAAGAAACAGTTTGTAAAATCATCCAATAAAGATTATTAACAATAATGTGCAGGGTTCTGAACTACTTTTGTTCTCTGGAAATCCTTTGTTGAAAAGACTTTTCTCAAATACCACAATACATATTCTGCTTCATTTATTTTTATTGTTTAAAGAAACAGTTTGTAAAATCTTTCAATAAAGATTATTAACATTAATGTGCAGGGTTCTTTACTACTTTTGTTCCTTGGAAATCCTTTGTTGAAAACACTTTTCTCAAATACCACAATACATATTCTGCTGCAATTTTTTTTTATTGTTTAAAGAAACAGTTTGTAAAATCATCCAATAAAGATTATTAACAATAATGTGCCTAGTTCTTTACTACTTTTGTTCTTTGGAAACCCTTTGTTGAAAAGACTTTTCTGAAATACCACAATACATATTGTGCTGCAATGTTTTTTATTGTTTAAAGAAACAGTTTGTAAAATCATCCAATAAAGATTATTAACAATAATGTGCCTAGTTCTTTACTACTTTTGTTCTCTGGAAATCCTTTGTTGAAAAGACTTTTCTCAAATACCACAATACATATTCTGCTTCAATTTTTTTTATTGTTTAAAGAAACAGTTTGTAAAATCATCCAATAAAGATTATTAACAATAATGTGCCTAGTTCTTTACTACTTTTGTTCTCTGGAAATCCTTTGTTGAAAAGACTTTTCTCAAATACCACAATACATATTCTGCTTCATTTATTTTTATTGTTTAAAGAAACAGTTTGTAAAATCTTTCAATAAAGATTATTAACATTAATGTGCAGGGTTCTTTACTACTTTTGTTCCTTGGAAATCCTTTGTTGAAAACACTTTTCTCAAATACCACAATACATATTCTGCTGCAATTTTTTTTTATTGTTTAAAGAAACAGTTTGTAAAATCATCCAATAAAGATTATTAACAATAATGTGCCTAGTTCTTTACTACTTTTGTTCTTTGGAAACCCTTTGTTGAAAAGACTTTTCTGAAATACCACAATACATATTGTGCTGCAATGTTTTTTATTGTTTAAAGAAACAGTTTGTAAAATCATCCAATAAAGATTATTAACAATAATGTGCAGGGTTCTTTACTACTTTTATTCTCTGGAAATCCTTTGTTTAAAAGACTATTCTCAAATACCACAAAACATATTCTGCTTCAATTTTTGTTATTGTTTAAAGAAACAGTTTGTAAAATCATCCAATAAAGATTATTAACAATAATGTGCCTAGTTCTTTACTACTTTTGTTCTCTGGAAATCCTTTGTTGAAAATACTTTTCTCAAATACCACAATACATATTCTGCTTCATTTTTTTTTTATTGTTTAAAGAAACAGTTTGTAAAATCATCCAATAAAGATTATTAACAATAATGTGCAGGGTTCTTTACTACTTTTGTTCTCTGGAAATCCTTTTTTAGAAAAGACGTTTTCCAAATACCACAATACATTTTCTGCTGCAATGTTTTTTATTGTTTAAAGAAACAGTTTGTAAAATCATCCAATAAAGATTATTAACAATAATGTGCAGGGTTCTTTACTACTTTTGTTCCTTGGAAATCCTTTGTTGAAAACACTTTTCTCAAATACCACAATACATATTCTGCTTCATTTATTTTTATTGTTTAAAGAAACAGTTTGTAAAATCATTCAAAAAAGACTATTAATAATAATGTGCAGGGTTCTTTACTACTTTTGTTCCTTGGAAATCCTTTGTTGAAAAGACTTAATTTAAATACTAAAATACATATTCTGCTTCAATTTTTTTTATTGTTTAAAGAAACAGTTTGTAAAATCATCCAATAAAGATTATTAACATTAATGTGCAGGGTTCTTTACTACTTTTGTTCTCTGGAAATCCTTTGTTGAAAAGACTTAATTTAAATACTAAAATACATATTCTGCTTCAATTTTTTTTTATTGTTTAAAGAAACAGTTTGTAAAATCATCCAATAAAGATTATTAACAATAATGTGCAGGGTTCTTTACCACTTTTGTTCTCTTGATATCCTTTTTTTAGAAAAGACGTTTTCCAAATACAAGAAAGGAGACAATGGCACTACTCAGTTTATTGGTGTGTTTTAACGTTCCCCTACTAATTCATAGAATAGTGAGTATACTTGGTATTGGTATACTCCAATATTATGTGTCTGATAGGGATAGGTGCTTGTACCGGTAGACAAACTTGTACAAAGAATCAGTAAGAAACTGACAAAAGGGTACAAATGTAGCACTCTGTGAACATATTAATGTAACACCTCCTGTGTTACATTAATACGTTCACAGAGTGCTACATTTGTACCCTTTTGTCAGTTTCTTACTGATTCTTTGTACAAGTTTTCCAAATACCACAATACATATTCTGCTGCAATCTTTTTTCTTGTTTAAAGAAACAGTTTATAAAATAATCCAATAAATATTATTAACAATAATGTGCAGGGTTCTTTATTACTTTTGTTCTTTGGAAATCCTTTGTTGAAAAGACTATTCTCAAATACCAAAATACATATTCTGCTACAAAGTTTTTTATTGTTTTAAGAAACAGTTTGTAAAATCATCCAGTAAAGATTATTAACAATAATGTGCATGGTTCTTTACTACTTTTGTTCTCTAGATATTATTTTTTTAAAAGACTTAATTGAAACACTCAAGTACACAAAGAAACAGTTTATAAAATTCATCCAATAAAGATAAATAACAGTAATGTTAATGATTCTATCACAGTTATTTAATCCTCTTTATATCCTTTGTTTAAAAATATATAAATTAACGTAATAGTGTGAGCTAGCGGAGTACATTTGGTGAGTCAATGACAATGCTTATACAGCTAGATTTAGAGTTTGGCGGTAGCCGTGAAAACCAGCGTTAGAGCCTCCTAACGCTGGTTTTGGGCTACCGCTGGTATTTAGAGTCAGTCAGGAAAGGGTCTAACGCTCACTTTCCAGCCGCGACTTTTCCATACCGCAGATCCCCTTACGTCAATTGCGTATCCTATCTTTTCAATGGGATCTTTCTAACGCCGGTATTAAGATTCGTGGCTGAAGTGAACGTTAGAAATCTAACGACAAAACTCCAGCCGCAGAAAAAAGTCAGTAGTTAAGAGCTTTCTGGGCTAACGCTAAAGCTCTTAACTACTGTGCTCTAAAGTACACTAACACCCATAAACTACCTATGTACCCCTAAACCGAGGTCCCCCCACATCGCCGCCACTCTAATAAATATTTTTAACCCCTAATCTGCCGACCGCACACCGCCGCAACCTACATTATCCCTATGTGCCCCTAATCTGCTGCCCCTAATACCGCCGACACCTACATAATATTTATTAACCCCTAATCTGCCGCCCCCAACGTCGCTGCCACCTACCTACACTTATTAACCCCTAATCTGCCGACCGGACTGCCCCGCTACTATAATAAATCTATTAACCCCTAATCCGCCTCACTCCCGCCTCAATAACCCTATAATAAATAGTATTAACCCCTAATCTGCCCTCCCTAACATCGCCAACACCTAACTTCAAGAATTAACCCCTAATCTGCCAACCGTAGCTCACCGCTACTCGAATACATTTTTTAACCCCTAAAGCTAATTTTAACCCTAACACCCCCCTAAGTTAAATATAATTTTTATCTAACGAAATAAATTAACTCTTATTAAATAAATTATTCCTATTTAAAGCTAAATACTTACCTGTAAAATAAACCCTAATATAGCTACAATATAAATAATAATTATATTGTAGCTATTTTAGGATTAATATTTATTTTACAGGCAACTTTGCATTTATTTTAACCAGGTACAATAGTTAAAATAATTACAAAATTACCTGTAAAATAAATCCTAACCTAAGTTACAATTAAACCTAACACTACACTATCAATAAATTAATTAAATAAAATACCTACAATTATCTACAATTAAACCTAACACTACACTATCAATAAATTAATTAAATACAATACCTACAAATAAATACAATTAAATAAACTAACTAAAGTACAAAAATAAAAAAGAACTAAGTTACAAAAAATAAAAAAATATTTACAAACATTAGAAAAATATTACAACAATTTTAAACTAATTACACCTACTCTAAGCCCCCTAATAAAATATCAAAGACCTCCAAAATAAAAAAATGCCCTACCCTATTCTAAAATTAAAATAGAAAAGCTCTTTTACCTTACCAGCCCTGAAAAGGGCCCTTTGCGTGCATGCCCCAAAGAATTCAGCTCTTTTGCCTGTAAAAAAAAACCATACAATAACCCCCCCAACATTACAACCCACCACCCACATACCCCTAATCTAACCCAAACCCCCCTTAAATAAACCTAACACTAAGCCCCTGAAGATCTCCCTACCTTGTCTTCACCACACCGGGTTCACCGATCGATCCAGAAGAGCTCCTCCGATGTCTTGGTCCAAGCCCAAGCGGGGGGCTGAAGATGTCCATGATTCGACTGAAGTCTTCATCCAAGCGGGAGCTGAAGAGGTCCATGATCGGGCTGAAGTCTTCATCCAAGCGGGAGCTGAAGAGGTCCATGATCGGGCTGAAGTCTTCTATCAAGCGGCATCTTCAATCTTCTTTCTTCCGGATCCATGTTCATCCCGCCAACATGGAACATCCATCTTCACCGACGACTTCCCGACGAATGACGGTTCCTTTAAGTGACGTCATCCAAGATGTCGTCCCTCGAATTCCGATTGGCTGATAGGATTCTATCAGCCAATCGGAATTAAGGTAGAAAAATTCTGATTGGCTGATGGAATCAGCCAATCAGAATCAAGTTCAATCCGATTGGCTGATAGGATCAGCCAATCGGATCAGCCAATCGGATTGAACTTGATTCTGATTGGCTGATTCCATCAGCCAATCAGAATTTTCCTACCTTAATTCCGATTGGCTGATAAAATCCTATCAGCCAATCGGAATTTGAGGGACGCCATCTTGGATGGCGTCCCTTAAAGGAACCGTCATTCTTCAGTTGGACGTTGTCGGAAGAAGATTGATCCGCGCTGGAGGTCTTCACGATGGAGCCGTTCCTCATCGGATGAAGATAGAAGATGCCGCTTGGATCAAGATGGTTGCCGGTCTGGATCGCCTCTTCGTCCCGGATAGGATGAAGACTTTGGAGCCTCTTCTGGACCTCTTCAGCCGCAGGATTAGGGATCGCCAGCCCCCGCTTGGGTTGGATGAAGATTTTGGAGCCAGGACCGATCGGTGATACCCGGCGAGGTGAAGATAAGGTAGGAAGATCTTCAGGGGCTTAGTGTTAGGTTTATTTAAGGGGGGTTTGGGTTAGATTAGGGGTATGTGGGTGGTGGGTTGTAATGTTGGGGGGGGGTATTGTATGTGTTTTTTTTACAGGCAAAAGAGCTGAATTCTTTGGGGCATGCCCCGCAAAGGGCCCTTTTCAGGGCTGGTAAGGTAAAAGAGCTTTGAACTTTTTTAATTTTGAGTAGGGTAGGGCATTTTTTTATTTTGGGGGTCTTTGTTATTTTATTTGGGGGCTTAGAGTAGGTGTAATTAGTTTAAAATTGTTGTAATATTTTTCTAATGTTTGTAAATATTTTATTATTTTTTGTAACTTAGTTCTTTTTTATTTTTGTACTTTAGTTAGTTTATTTAATTGTAGTTATTTGTAGGTATTGTATTTAATTAATGTATTGATAGTGTAGTGTTAGGTTTAATTGTAGATAATTGTAGGTAGTTTATTTAATTCATTTATTGATAGTGTAGTGTTAGGTTTAGTTGTAACTTAGGTTATGATTTATTTTACAGGTAATTTTGTAATTATTTTAACTATTTTAGCTATTAAATAGTTCTTAACTATTTAATAGCTATTGTACCTGGTTAAAATAAATACAAAGTTACCTGTAAAATAGATATAAATCCTATAATAGCTATAATTTAATTATAATTTATATTGTAGCTATATTAGGGTTTATTTTACAGGTAAGTATTTAGCTTTAAATAGGAATAATTTATTTAATAAGAGTTAATTTATTTCGTTAGATTTAAATTATATTTAATTTAGGGGGTGTTAGGGTTAAAGTTAGACTTAGCTTTAGGGGTTAATAAATTTATTAGAGTAGCGGTGAGCTCCTGTCGGCAGATTAGGGGTTAATACTTGAAGTTAGGTGTCGGCAATGTTAGGGAGGGCAGATTAGGGGTTAATACTATTTATTATAGAGTTATTGAGGCGGGAGTGAGGCGGATTAGGGGTTAATACATTTATTATAGTAGCGCTCAGGTCCGGTCGGCAGATTAGGGGTTAATAAGTGTAGTTAGGTGGAGGCGACGTTGGGGGCGGCAGATTAGGGGTTAATAAAAATAATATAGGGGTCGACGATGTTAGGGCAGCAGATTAGGGGTACATAGGGATAATGTAGGTGGCGGGGGTGTACGGAGCGGCAGATTAGGGGTTAAAAATAATAATCAGGGGTCAGCGATAGCGGGGGCGGCAGATTAGAGGTTAATAAGTGTAAGGTTAGGGGTGTTTAGACTCGGGGTACATGTTAGGGTGTTAGGTGCAGACTTAGGAAGTGTTTCCCCATAGGAAACAATGGGGCTGCGTTAGGAGCTGAACGCTGCTTTTTTGCAGGTGTTAGGTTTTTTTTCAGCTCAAACAGCCCAATTGTTTTCTATGGGGGAATCGTGCAAGAGCACGTTTTTGAAGATGGCCGCGTCCGTAAGCAGCGCTGGTATTTAGAGTTGCAGTGGCGGTAAATATGCTCTACGCTCCCTTTTTTGGAGCCTAACACAGCCATTCTGTGAACTCTAAATACCAGCGGTATTTAAAAGGTGCGGCTAGAAAAAAGCACGCGTAGCTAACGCACCTCTTTGGCCGCAGAACTCTAAATCTCGGCGTGCGTTTCTTGTGACCATGAAGAGTATGGGGAGAGAAAAAAAATGAGGATGGTGTAACAAGGGTGTTGATCACTCATGGAAAGCGGATAAAAGTCAGTTTAACCACAGTGAAGATGATCTGGAAGGAGTCTTGGTAATTCAAGGAAGAGTATGTGGAGAGTAAAAAGCGCGAGAATGGTCTGTCAAGAATGTTTATCACTCATGGAAAGTCAGTTTAACCCTTGAATTGATGTATAAAACATATTTCTGGGGGAAATTAAATTGAATGACAATAGGCTTCGTATGAGATTGTTTGACATGGACAGGAATAGTATGGGGATAGAAAAAAACCCAGTGAGGATGGTCTAGCAGGAGTGGTGAGAACTCATGGGAAGTGGATGCAATTCACTTTAATACTTGTAATTGATGTATAAACAATATTTTTGTGTTGAACATAATTGTATAGCTATAGGATTCTTATGAGATAATGTTTCACGTGGCCAGGAAAAGTATGGGGAGATAAAATACAGTAAAAATATTCTGGCAGTGGTAGAGCACTTATGGAAAAAGAGATACAATTCAGTTCAGCCATTAAATTGTTGGATAAATCATATTTAAAAAAAACTTTGTTCAATAGGCGGATTCAAAAAATATATGTGCTCAGCTAACTACCAATAGTGTATTATTTTATTTTTTCTAAAAAGAATATAGAGAGAATGAAACTAAAATTATAACAGAAGTGAATTTTAAAGACGTTTAATCACTATGTCATTGACTCAACTAATGTGACCAGCTAGCTCCTAGTAGTGTATTATTTCTTTTTCTATCAAAGGATAAACAGATAATGAAACAAAGACGATAACAGAAGTAAATTTGAAAATCTTTGTTCATTAAGGTAATTTAAAAAAATAACGGCTAGATTTAGAGTTCTGCGGCCAAAGGGGTGCATTAGCTACACATGCTTTTTTTCCCCCGCACCTTTTAAATACCGCTGGTATTGAGAGTTCACAGAATGGCTGTGTTAGGCTCCAAAAAAGGGAGCGTAGAGCATATTTACCGCCGCATATTTACCAGCATTTCTTACGGACGCGGCCAGCTTCAAAAACGTGCTCTTGCACGATTCCCCCATAGAAAACAATGGGGCTGTTTGAGCTGAAAAAAAACCTAACACCTGCAAAAAAGCAGCGTTCAGCTCCTAACGCAGCCCCATTGTTTCCTATGGGGAAACACTTCCTAAGTCTGCACCTAACACCCTAACACAGTGCTTTCCAAACTGTGTGTCGGGACACACTAGTGTGTCGGCAGCAGTGTGTAGATGTGTCCCTGCTACAGCACTAATTTTTTTAAATTTAAATTTTTTAAACATTTTTTTTTGGTTTCTGACTTTCCGCCTGCCTGCTACGCATATCACATGGTTGACACGTGATTGATACCTAGGGGGTCACAGATCATCTTAACCTATTGGCGCAGCTCAGTGGGAACTTAAACTATTGCCATTGGCGGCACATTGGCTCCTGACTGCACGTGTAGTCTCCTTAATTGGCTCCTGACTGCATGTGTAGTCAGTGAGTGGGACAGCAGTGTGTTTGCGGTGCGGGCAGTAGTCAGTCGGACTCACAGAGCTCTGAGGGTGGCAGCTTAAACGCTGAGCTGAAGTCAGAAGTCAGTGGGGGTTTTTTTGCAGCTAGCTCCCAGTAGTGCATTGCTGCTCCTGCTCTTGATATATGGATAGGAAGGGGAAGCTTAAAAATGCTTGATGATAAAATGCGAGTGTCTTTAGCTAATATTCCACCAAATATTCAGAAATTGTGTTCATCCTATCAACCTCATACATCCCATTCAAATAGTAAGTAGCTTTTGGTGTTATTATTCTTTTTTTTTTCATTCTTGCACATACATACTGTTACTTGTAAATACATTTAGTTATTATATCATTTATGTTTGTGTCCATATCTCTTAAAACAAGTTAGTTTAACCTCCTGTTTGCTAGTACAACTGAATTACTGTGTCGAGAAATGATGTAGGTCTAAAAAGTGTGTCCCCAACATGAAAAGTTTGGAAAGCTCTGCCCTAACATGTACCCCGAGTCTAAACACCCCTAACCTTACACTTATTAACCCCTAATCTGCCGCCCCCGCTATCGCTGACCCCTGCATATTATTTTTAACCCCTAATCTGCCGCTCCGTACACCCCCGCCACCTACATTATCCCTATGTACCCCTAATCTGCTGCCCTAACATCGTTGACCCCTATATTATTTTTATTAACCCCTAATCTGCCGCCCCCAACGTCGCCTCCACCTAACTACACTTATTAACCCCTAATCTGCCGACCGGACCTGAGCGCTACTATAATAAATGTATTAACCCCTAATCCGCCTCCCTCCCGCCTCAATAACTCTATAATAAATAGTATTAACCCCTAATCTGGGGAAACACTTCCTAAGTCTGCACCTAACACCCTAACATGTACCCCGAGTCTAAACACCCCTAACCTTACACTTATTAATCCCTAATCTGCCGCCCCCGCTATCGCTGACCCCTGCATATTTTTTTAACCCCTAATCTGTCGCTCCGTTCACCGCCGCAACATTTTACCTATGTACCCCTAATTCGCTGCCCCTAACACCGCTGACCCCTATATTATATTTATTAACCCCTAATCTGCCGCCCCCAACGTCGCCTCCACCTACCTACAATAATTAACCCCTAATCTGCCGACCAGATCTCACCGCTACTCTAATAAATGTATTAACATTTATTAGAGTAGCGGTGAGATATTGATAGTGTAGTGTTAGGTTTAATTGTAGATAATTGTAGGTATTTTATTTAATTAATTTATTGATAGTGTAGTGTTAGGTTTAATTGTAACTTAGGTTAGGATTTATTTTACAGGTAATTTTGTAATTATTTTAACTAGGTAGCTATTAAATAGTTATTAACTATTTAATAGCTATTGTACCTGGTTAAAATAAATACAAAGTTGCCTGTAAAATAAATATTAATCCTAAAATAGCTACAATGTAATTATAATTTATATTGTAGCTATATTAGGATTTATTTTACAGGTAAGTATTTAGCTTTAAATAGGAATCATTTATTTAATAAGAGTTAATTTATTTCGTTAGATAAAAATTATATTTAACTTAAGGGGGTGTTAGGGTTAAAATTAGCTTTAGGGGTTAAAAAATGTATTCGAGTAGCGGTGAGCTACGGTCGGCAGATTAGGGGTAAATGCTTGAAGTTAGGTGTTGGCGATGTTAGGGAGGGCAGATTAGGGGTTAATACTATTTATTATAGGGTTATTGAGGCAGGAGTGAGGCGGATTAGGGGTTAATAGATTTATTATAGTAGCGGGGCAGTCCGGTCGGCAGATTAGGGGTTAATAAGTGTAGGTAGGTGGCAGCGACGTTGGGGGCGGCAGATTAGGGGTTAATAAATATTATGTAGGTGTCGGCGGTATTAGGGGCAGCAGATTAGGGGCACATAGGGATAATGTAGGTTGCGGCGGTGTGCGGTCGGCAGATTAGGGGTTAAAAATATTTATTAGAGTGGCGGCGATGTGGGGGGACCTCGGTTTAGGGGTACATAGGTAGTTTATGGGTGTTAGTGTACTTTAGAGCACAGTAGTTAAGAGCTTTAGCGTTAGCCCAGAAAGCTCTTAACTACTGACTTTTTTCTGCGGCTGGAGTTTTGTCGTTAGATTTCTAACGTTCACTTCAGCCACGAATCTAAATACCGGCGTTAGAAAGATCCCATTGAAAAGATAGGATACGCAATTGACGTAAGGGCTGGAAAGTGAGCGTTAGACCCTTTCCTGACTGACTCTAAATACCAGCGGTAGCCCAAAACCAGCGTTAGGAGGCTCTAACACTGGTTTTCACGGCTACCGCCAAACTCTAAATCTAGCTGTATAAGCATTGTCATTGACTCACCAAATGTGCTCCGCTAGCTCACACTATTACATTAATTTATATATTTTTAAACAAAGGATATAAAGAGGATTAAATAACTGTGATAGAATCATTAACATTACTGTTATTTATCTTTATTGGATGAATTTTAAAAACTGTTTCTTTGTGTACTTGAGTGTTTCAATTAAGTCTTTTAAAAAAATAATATCTAGAGAACAAAAGTAGTAAAGAACCATGCACATTATTGTTAATAATCTTTACTGGATGATTTTACAAACTGTTTCTTAAAACAATAAAAAACTTTGTAGCAGAATATGTATTGTGGTATTTGAGAATAGTCTTTTCAACAAAGGATTTCCAGAGAACAAAAGTAATAAAGAACCCTGCACATTATTGTTAATAATATTTATTGGATTATTTTATAAACTGTTTCTTTAAACAAGAAAAAAGATTGCAGCAGAATATGTATTGTGGTATTTGGAAAACTTGTACAAAGAATCAGTAAGAAACTGACAAAAGGGTACAAATGTAGCACTCTGTGAACGTATTAATGTAACACAGGAGGTGTTACATTAATATGTTCACAGAGTGCTACATTTGTACCCTTTTGTCAGTTTCTTACTGATTCTTTGTACAAGTTTGTCTACCGGTACAAGCACCTATCCCTATCAGACACATAATATTGGAGTATACCAATACCAAGTATACTCACTATTCTATGAATTAGTAGGGGAACGTTAAAACACACCAATAAACTGAGTAGTGCCATTGTCTCCTTTCTTGTATTTGGAAAACGTCTTTTCTAAAAAAAGGATATCAAGAGAACAAAAGTGGTAAAGAACCCTGCACATTATTGTTAATAATCTTTATTGGATGATTTTACAAACTGTTTCTTTAAACAATAAAAAAAAATTGAAGCAGAATATGTATTTTAGTATTTAAATTAAGTCTTTTCAACAAAGGATATCCAGAGAACAAAAGTAGTAAAGAACCCTGCACATTAATGTTAATAATCTTTATTGGATGATTTTACAAACTGTTTCTTTAAACAATAAAAAAAATTGAAGCAGAATATGTATTTTAGTATTTAAATTAAGTCTTTTCAACAAAGGATTTCCAAGGAACAAAAGTAGTAAAGAACCCTGCACATTATTATTAATAGTCTTTTTTGAATGATTTTACAAACTGTTTCTTTAAACAATAAAAATAAATGAAGCAGAATATGTATTGTGGTATTTGAGAAAAGTCTTTTCAACAAAGGATTTCCAGAGAACAAAAGTAGTAAAGAACTAGGCACATTATTGTTAATAGTCTTTATTGGATGTTTTTACAAACTGTTTCTTTAAACAATAAAAAAAAATTGCAGCAGAATATGTATTGTGGTATTTGAGAAAAGTGTTTTCAACAAAGGATTTCCAAGGAACAAAAGTAGTAAAGAACCCTGCACATTATTGTTAATAATCTTTATTGGATGATTTTACAAACTGTTTCTTTAAACAATAAAAAACATTGCAGCAGAAAATGTATTGTGGTATTTGGAAAACGTCTTTTCTAAAAAAGGATTTCCAAAGAACAAAAGTAGTAAAGAACCCTGCACATTATTGTTAATAATCTTTATTGGATGATTTTACAAACTGTTTCTTTAAACAATAAAAAAAAAATGAAGCAGAATATGTATTGTGGTATTTGAGAAAAGTCTTTTCAACAAAGGATTTCCAGAGAACAAAAGTAGTAAAGAACTAGGCACATTATTGTTAATAATCTTTATTGGATGATTTTACAAACTGTTTCTTTAAACAATAAAAAAAAAATTGAAGCAGAATATGTATTGTGGTATTTGAGAAAAGTGTTTTCAACAAAGGATTTCCAGAGAGCAAAAGTAGTAAAGAACCCTGCACATTAATGTTAATAATCTTTATTGGATGATTTTACAAACTGTTTCTTTAAACAATAAAAAAAATTGAAGCAGAATATGTATTGTGGTATTTAAATTGTCTTTTCAACAAAGGATTTCCAGAGAACAAAAGTAGTTCAGAACCCTGCACATTATTGTTAATAATCTTTATTGGATGATTTTACAAACTGTTTCTTTAAACAATAAAAAAAATTGAAGCAGAAAATGTATTGTGGTATTTGAGAAAAGTCTTTTCAAAAAAGGATTTCCAGAGAATAAAAGTAGTAAAGAACTAGGCACATTATTGTTAATAATCTTTATTGGATGATTTTACAAACTGTTTCTTTAAACAATAAAAAACATTGCAGCACAATATGTATTGTGGTATTTCAGAAAAGTCTTTTCAACAAAGGGTTTCCAAAGAACAAAAGTAGTAAAGAACCCTGCACATTATTGTTAATAATCTTTGTTGGATGATTTTACAAACTGTTTATTTAAACAATAAAAAAAAAATTGAAGCAGAATATGTATTGTGGTATTTGAGAATAGTCTTTTAAACAAAGGATTTCCAAAGAACAAAAGTAGTTCAGAACCCTGCACATTATTGTTAATAATCTTTATTGGATGATTTTACAAACTGTTTCTTTAAACAATAAAAAACATTGCAGCACAATATGTATTGTGGTATTTGAGAAGAGCAATAGGTATTCGAGCTGTGTAATGAAGTCTAGAAGGGAGCAGGGAGCGTGTGACAAGCTGCATTACATCAGCAGAAGAAGCAGTGCCGATAGCAGGGTGGCGGGGGAGGAGATGTTTCTCATGCACGAGCATGGAGACTGAGCTTTCAAGACGGGATATTGAAATTTAAGAGATGGGAGGAGAATGGGAGTGGCTGCGGTGGGGGGCGGAGTTCCGATTCTTGCCGAGAAGCCGAAGTCCCTAAATTCTACAGGGGAACCATTTATGATACAACACCCTTGTGTTTTTTTTTCTCTATGACTTTACACATGCCTATGACATTCATAAACACAAGAAACCAGAAGAAATCTCTACACCCCCACACCCAGTAAACTGATCACCTCTACCAATTTTTTTAAAACTGGCTGCTACCCCTTCTTGAAGTCAGAATTTTGTCGAGCTGTAATTGTAAGCAATATTTGATGGTACATATAAATTGCAAAATAATACATTGATTTCCTTCATTTATTTTTGTGCCGCCCTAACTAAACATTATGCAGCCCACCCAACAATGTTACTATCACAACTAGAAATGTCATGCAAGAAATAAAAACATTTGGAGAGAATAGTAGAAATGCACAGTACCATAGAGCTGTCCCTCAAAAATACAATACTGTTTTAGCCTCAAACTTAACAGGATATTTATATAGAATTCTTTAGCACCTCTGTGCCAAATGACGTTATCCGTTACGAGAGAGAGATAATTTTGTAATGTTTAGATGCACTTTAAATGACACCAATACAAGTTTTCAAGTACAATGTTTTCTTTATTTGGGTAATATTATTGCTGTGATCCTCCTTATTCATTTCTCAGTGGATATGTTTCGTCATTCCCTTACACAGATCATGTTTGTATGTGGCCTAACGGGAGTAGCTGAACTGCGCCTCTCTGTTTACAAGGCCTCTGTTGCTAAGGGCAGAAGCTGTAATACTGTAGCGTTCCAACATCTAAATACTGCGGGTACCGTTAGAGGCCCCGCACGACACTTCTAGGCCGATAACACGGTGCGATCCTGCACTGCCCTCGGCAATTTCTTCCAGGGGTTCTCCTGTCCTCGACTACATTACCCTAGGCGATTTAAATTTTCTACCAACTTAGCTTAGGCCACGCTCCCTGGGCGGTAGCTACCACGGTTCCTGGGCTGCCTCACTGAATAGGCCGCACCTTCGTGGCAACTCTATCTAGATTAGGTACCAGTCGCTAGGCACTCTCGGCTAATTGTATGGTAAAGGCTCGGGCCCATGGGCGGTCTCTCTCAGTAGCCACGCTCCCTGGGCTGGCTCCTGCTGTTTCTCCATGGCTCTCTGTGTATTCCCCCGGTTGCTGCCGCCCTTATTCCCGCCGGGCTTCAGCAGAATGATTTAATGTCTGGGAAGGAAAGCAACGGCCAAACAGTGCGCTGAGTATATAGTGTCAAATATATTCACTATTAGAGAGACGAGGCTGCATAATAATAATAATAATAATAATATTTTCCAGATACCCAACCATCACCTGAGGGCGGAGACGGTAAGTTATAGTATCAGGTCTATGGTAACTGTATATTATCATAAGACATATTCACAATATAATCAGCGGAGAGGTGTGACTTAATATAATAATATCCAACACCAGAGAGACAAAGCTGCATGATATATATATATATATATTTATACACACACAGACCAATAAACAACGCAAGAGCTTATATTTTATTGTATTACATTATATTCTAATATCCAATATAACCGTTATCTGACAGGTGATATAGAACAATATATTATCTACAAATATAACCATGAGACAGTGCATATTATAGACCAGACATATTCAGTATGATAATATTTTGTAACATTAATCTTCAGAGAGTTGTGACTACATAATATTTATTTGTTATAGAACCTGTGTACTAGGTATCAAAATCACTTGTATTCATAGTAGCTGATTCTTGTCTAATGTGAGAGGATGCACCATGTATAACCAGTGCAAAAGAGAGGATTATTATTATTATTAATAATAATAATTTTGTCAACAAGAATTGCTTGTATGTAAAATCCTTTATTTAAAGGGACTTAAAATTGAAACACACGAGTGCATTTAAATTTGTAAAATATCCTTTTTCCAATATAAATATATTAGAAATAAAATGCATCTTGTAAAAATGTATCACTGTTTCATTGATGGTTCTCACTTTACATAGACCACATGTACTACGGCCCCTGCACCCTCATTCAGCAGCAGTAGCATGTATGTGTCAGCAGTGAAAGACTTTGGGGCCGATTTATCATGTGTCTGGCGGACATGATCCGATGTAGCGATCATATCAGCCAGACATCGACAAATGCCGACAGCGTACGCTGTCGGGAATTTATCATTGCACAAGCTGGGGGTATCAATCAACCTGATTGTATGCGATCGGGCAGATTGCTGTCCGCAACCTGAAGGCTTGCGCGTAAACAGATGTATTTGGCCCCATTCGGTCATCCAGAATTTATAGAGCAGGTGTTGTGTTTTACTGAGGGTGCACAGGGCATATGTACATATGTTCCGTGCTCAGTAAAAGTTATCACTGAAACAGCAGAAGCAAAAAGCAGAAAATGCTATAGTAAAAGCTAATACCTGTATGTTGCAAAAATGCTTCTACTCAAAACTGAAATGCATTCATGTGCATTTTAATTTTGAGTTACACATCCTATAAATCACAATTTGCTTATGTAAAACAATTTTTTTTTGCAGTGGGGAAGAATATACACATACAAAACATAGTTACATTTCTGTATCACTTAAAAATCTGGCAATTCACAATCTACATTCGGAAAACACCTGATGTATATGTTTCCCCATCTTTCTCTATATAAACAGTACTCCAGGAAATGTTGTGCATACCTTATGGGTTTGCAAGGGTCAAACATTGCTGCAATATATTTTAAATGAAAACTGGTTAGTTATATACTTTGACCAAAGTATCATAAGTCTACAAACCACACTGTGATCATGATTTATATGTCATATACTCCCTGGTTCCTAGAAATATTTGACTGGCTCCTCAATACTTCGTCAGGCTGTGGATTGGTATTTTTAATTTCAGATGTGCAGAACAATACACTGTAAACTATATTTACATATGCTACAAACTCCTGGGACAAAATTTAGTAAATAATTAACTGGCAGTTGAATCAGATTCAGCTCACTCTGGAATGTACTTAAAGGGACAGTCTACACCAGAATTTTTATTGTTTAAAAAGATGGATGTTACCCATTCCATAGTATTGCATAACCAACACAATTATATTAATACATGTTTTACCTCTGTGATTACCTTGTATCCTAAGTCTCTACCAACTGCCCCCTTTTCTCAGTGCTAGTTTTGACAGACATGCAGTTTAGCCAATCAGCAAACTCCGAATTAACTCCACGGGAGTGAGCACAATGTTATATGACACACATGAACTAGTACTGTCTAACTGTGAAAAACTTTCAAAATGCTCTGAGCTAAGAGGCGGTTTTCAATAGAAATGTGAGATTCGTTTCGGATCGATGCGGAAATTCGTCTGAATTCGTAAAATTCGGGATTCGGATCGATTCGAATTTCCGAATTAAAATAGTGCCGAATCTAACAAATAAATCCGAATAAGTTTGGATTTATTCGGTAGATTCGGATAGCCATGGATTACACTAGTATTGTACAGTATATTAGGTTATATCACTCTGCTATGGGTTACACCTAATATACAGTACATAATACTAGTCTAATTCCACCTAACACTTACCGAAATTCCGAATTTCTGAACTGAATTTATTGGAATCCGAATGAATCCGAACCGAATTGATTCTAAGTTTTCAGAATTCGAATTGATCTGAACCGAAATTCGAAAAAATCTGAATCGATCCGAACCGAATTTTTACGCCATGCACATGTCTAGTTTTCAACGGTTTAGAAATCCGTTTGAGCCTACCTAGGTTTAGCTTTTCAAAAATACCACCAAGGGAACAAAGCAAGTTTAATGATAAAAGTCAATTGGAAAGCTGTTTAAAATTTCATGCCCTATCTGAATCCTGAAAGTTTAATTTTAACTATACTGTCCCTTTAAAAAATAAAAGTACCTTCTCTCTAGTTTGTGCAACAAATACGCTAGTTAAAAAGTAAAACCAAGTTAAGGATAACAACAGAATGATACAAATTTGATAATAGAAGTAAATTAGAAAGTTGTTTCAAACTGTATGTTTATTTTATCCGAATCGTGAAATAAATTTTTGCAGTTTCCTGTCCCTTTAAGTAGTCTAAATGAAAGATTCTATTTTAATAAGGGTCTTTCAAAAGAATCTATAAAGACTCCTTTAAAAAAGTTATCTTTGTTTTATTTATATATTGTTCACCTATTGTGTATATTTCTTCTTTAGTTTCCGTCCTGTGTTAAACATGATTTTGACATTTCTTTTGGACATCCAACAGTTTTTGAGAATGTTTTGAAATGTATCAATAACCATGGAAGTCCCTCTTGAAGTTATCGTATCTACAAGCATCAAATGGAAAAAACCTTGTCCAAGGATCTGCTGGCTGGGGCAGGTAGGTTAAATAAAATGGCATATTTAAAGGGAAATAAAGCTGGGGAAAAAATGCTTTTAGCGGTTAAACAAACGGGCATGGACAAGCAGTATAATATTAGATAACATCAACTGTGCTTCTTCAATATGCATGCATATTTTTGTTCAGAGTGAAATTACTTCCTGCTGTTAAAAGGACAGTCTACTCCAAAATTTTTATTGTTTAAAAAGAGATAATTCTTTATTACCCATTCCCAAGTTTTGTATAACCAACACTGTGTTATTAATATACTTTTTACCTCTGTGATTACCTTGTATATAAGCATCTGAAGACTGCCCCCTTATCTCAGTTCTTTTGAGAGACATGCATTTTAGCCAATCAGTGCTGACTCTGCTCACTCCTTTGGAGTTATTTAAATGATATATATATGACACAAATGAACTAGCTGTGTCTGTCAAAATGCACTTAGATAAGAGGCGGTCTTCTACGGCTTAGAAATTAGCATATGAGCCTAACTAAGTTTAGCTTTCCACAAAGAATACCAAGAGAGCAAGGCAAATTTGATGATTAAAGTAAATTATAAAGTTGTTTAAAATTGCATGCCCTAGGTGCATTGTAGATAGCCCCATTCGTATGAAGCACTTATGTATTAATAAGGTTAAATGGACACAAATATTGCAATGCCGGGTTCTTGTGTTTTTACTTTTGTTGATTTTTGTCTGTATTGTTATACAGTTTTGGTTGGATTGTTCTATTGTCGAATTGTGGCATTGTTGGTATAAAATAAAAATATGAAAAAAAAAAAATTGCATGCCCTATTGGAATCATGTAAGTTTAATTTTGACTAGACTGTCCCTTTAACCATTGTGTATTTGTCATTGCTCTGTCTCCTATAGTCAAGGTAAATGTTGAATGAGGGTTAAACCTAATGCTGTATTCTCTATAGAATGTAGCTTATAGCTGCTATAATTGCCTGGTACTAGGATGGCACACAGTACCATTCTGCTTACTGAGTAGGTCAGATTGGATGAAGAGATATTCTTTAATTTGCTTCTTTGGCTCTTTCAGTGCATATTTATTTCTTTGTAAATACTACATAGCTTGTAACTTTCACAATTTGTTTTTACATTTTCACTTTTACCCTCCTTTGCTGCTTTATTTTTTAAATAGTAGAAGTAATCAACATTATAAAATTTGTTCTGTCCCATCTTTAGGAAAAAGAATCTGTTTTTTTACTTGATGAAAAGCATTTTAGAGAACTCAATCTGCATTCAGGGCGTTTGAAGAAGGCAGCCCCTCGATTACAAGCTCTTCTGAAAAAGAAAAATATTGTGACCCTTTCCACATCTTTAAATGGTACCTGGGAATTTGTATTCTTGTAACATATGTAGTATAATGAGTATGAACATTCATGTAGAAAAGACTAATGTTTAAAAAATGAAATAATGAAAGGCCCCTGCTTACTGAAATACATTTTCATACATTTAAACAGATTTGGGAGGAAGTTGAATTTTGACAAATGAATAAACAGACAAGCTACACATAGTCAATGTATAATCCAGCACATATTTGAAGCTTTAATAATTGACTTACTACCTCTAGTTGGACAAGTGGCCCCTCATTCAATAGAGGTTATCCTCTTCTACTTCAAAAGTAATTTTGTTTGTGAGCTAACGGTTTGAATTGTTCTCCAATCAGCCCTCTAGCCGTAAACCTTTTTTTTTTTATTATTATTTTTTTAGCTAGAGCACTGATTGGAGAACAATTCAAAACGTTAGTTCACAAAAAAAAATACTTTTGAAGTGGCCGGCTGGAGAAGTATTAGAATTTTCAGCCTTACATTAAAAACTAAGTTATAGCGCATCTTCATTACAACTAATGAATTCAATTCCATCTAAAATATTGCTAACATTCCAGATCTGTTTATACAAAGGGGAAAGTTTACCATCACTTTAACATTTTCATGACAGGGTCATAATGTCTACATCTGAACAACGTTCGAAAGTTTACCATCACTTTAACCCTTTCATGACAGGGTCATAATGTCTACGTCGGAACAACGTTCCGATGTAGACAAATTGAAATCCCGTGATCATGCACGCGATCGTGAGAGTTCAATTATGGGATCGGGTTTGGGGGGCGTCCCTATGACGCTAGGAACGCCCTCCAGACCACGATCAAATCCAGGAAGCGCAGTTGGCTTCAGGACATCCAACGGCTATGATGTTGTATTTCGTCCTAACGGCGCTAAACCCCAGTGCCGTTTGGACGGAATACAACGGCATAACGGTGGTAAAAGGTTAACTGAGGTGTTCCTTGTTTCCAAATACATATAAGATGGGAGATAAGTGCTCAGCTCCTATCTTCCTTGGTAGGTAGTGTTGCAGGCAGTCACTACTTTTACATCTTTTTATCTCTACTTGTTGACTCACAGCTCTGAACTGGAAACCTACCAGATCCTTATAGGGACAATACACACCTTGTGATTACAATTGTGTTGCTGTAGAATAATACCTTTTTAAAACAAATTCACATTCCTTTTAACTGCAATTGTATATCAATAGCCAAGCTTCACACACCGTTTGCCTTATTTGGAGCATTCAGTCTGGGCTTTAGTCAGAAAACAAGTCTAGCTATGTAGCGGGGTTAGCCTTGATAAGTTAGAAGGGTGCATTTTAAGTTCTGAGACTTATAAAATCCTCAATTTTTAGAGCTCAATTACATGAAAAAAAGCAAAAGAAATAATGAAAGTATATTGCGAAGTTGGTTTCATTATGCATAGCTAAAGATTTTATCTAAAAGTATAACAGTGTTTACTGTCCCTTTAAAAAAAAAAAAGGCTCTGATGTGTGCAAGTGGTGGTTGGTTAAAAGACAAATAGGCGAGCATTAGAGCTTACACAGGTCTACCTTAGATTATTTTATGGTAAGACCTATTTCCATAGTAACCCAGGTCCAATTTTGAATATATCTCTAAAGCATTTGTTTTAAATGAGGTAGATAACATGAAGGAAGCGAGTATAAGAGAATATAATTCTGCAAGCCCAGCTGCTTTCATTTTTATTTCATGTTTCAGTCTCTCCATTTTTATATTACAGGAGTTTGGCTGGCAGGTCTACTTTTATCTGGGGAATTATTTATTTGGAATAAAGATCTTGACAGTCTGCAAACTATACCAGCCAATGAAGAGATCTCTCAAATAGTGACTACAGCACAAGGTAGAATGACATTTAATGGAAAATGAAATTTACTCTATGTTTAAAGTAGTTTTTAAAAATCAATAAAACTATTTAGAATTTTAAAAATAGTTTTATAGTCATTACTTCTTTTTACATCATATATAATCTCTAAGTACATTGTCTTTTCTAAAAATCACATTTGATGCAACATGAGAAAGCAATATTAAAATTCTCTTAAGAGACATATTTGTTTAACTTTTACAAAGTACTGCAGTTCGCTACTTTACCAAAAGGCACATGGCCGGTTAGATAATCAGGAGCAGCATATGTGTGTGGCTGTAAATGACTGGCTTTGTCCATGTCTGGTTCTGCAGTACAGGCATGCTTCACTTTATTACGCTCCGCAAATATTGCTCTTTTTTGCAAATTGAAGATTTGTGGCAAACGTGTTCAGCAAGTCTATCGGCACTATTTTTCCAACATATATATATACACAAGAATACATATACTGTATGCACACCTATATATTCACACCACCAACAAAAAGATTATGACTCACTGAAGGCTGAAGTGTTTTTAGCAATAAAGTCTTTTTTAATTAGGTATGCACATTTTTTTTTTTGTTTGTTTGTTTTTTAGACATAATGCTATTGCACGCTTAAAGCAACAGTTTACCCAAGAATGCTCTCCCCTAAAATTTGTTCGCAATGATCAATTTTACCCGCTGGAGTGTAATTGTTTACAAGTAGCTCCTTTACCATTATTTCAGCATTTGAAATAGCTAATTTAGCCTGTGATATCCCAACCTATACTGAAAGTTTCTAAGCTTTTGACAAGCTATGGAAACACAGCAGGCAGAAGAAATTTTATTTCCAGTGGGATGTAGAAGAGATAGCTAATACAATTATAATTTTCTATTGTATTGAGCTTTGGTTTACAGACAAATATAAAATAAAGAAGCATGTGTGTGTACCCAAAGCGATAACATAATGAGATCTGATTTTACATGCAAGCTCAACCAACTGTAATAGGCTGTAGTTTTAAAGCACATACCAGCTATTTCATATACACAAATAAACCTATAAAGGCAATTTCTCATACATTTTATACTCTGTAGCTAGTTTAACAAGTAATTGGAAATATATTAAGGGGAAAATAATTTTACAGTATACTGTCCCTTTAATAGACAGTAGATACTTATACTAGTATATAGATATACAGTATATATCCTATCAATAATATCTCATCTTTATATGCACTGGGAAACAAATACAATAGTGTGACTCACTTTATTGCTATATTCGCCTTATTATGGTGGGCTGGAACCGAAGCAGCAATATTTCTGAGGTACGGCTGTACATTGCTGCTGTGTGATTAACTCCTTTTTGGGGTACGACTACATAAATCTGTGCTCAGTACAATCATAAATACTTTAGCATATTAGACTTGCTTATGCCATCTGATGTTCCTTCTGTGTGTTCTGTTACCCGTGTAACTATTTTCCTTTATCACAGAGACGTTTGTTAAGCTGTTCCTGTGTGTGTCAGGAGATGGTAATAGGGTGCTGTTGGTCTCTCATGTCGGTTGCATCTACCTGTGGGAAAGTTCTGTGAACAAGAATGCTCCTGTGCCCCCCAAAAGCCCACCCCTAGATGGTAGATGGACCAAAATTCAACCTCAAAGCTCAACATTGCTCCCCAGCATGGAAGATAAGGAATCTGCAGTGCATGCATCCTTTGTGAAGAATGAGGTTGTGTACCAAATAAATTATGTTCATGTTTGTTTATTTTATTTCTTTTACTTTTCTAACAAATTACTAAACATTAATAATATGCAGATTTTGTAGCAGCATAAAGCACATACACATTGCATGCTGCTAGACTGGAGAAAACAGGAGGTTCAGTGTAAGCAATAAAGTACTATTCAGTGCAGTCCTCTTTGGGAGCTAGAGGGCCCTTGCTGGTCTTCTGAAACATTTTTAATCTTTTCTCTTTTTTATTTTGCTTTTATTTCCCTTAACATTTTTATGATATATATTTTATATTGTTAGCCTGTTCTATGGCGATTTACCACCTGGGTGCAATGAAGGCCGAAACGATTGTCTGGGGTTGCTGTGTTCCTTGTTCAGAGAGTAATTGCCTGGTATTTCCGTGCTGGACTGACCGTAATAGGCGGGATCAGACTGATATACTACAGGAAAGTTCTTCTTTGTGAAAAGCATTACTGGGGGCGAAAAAGCTGCACCCAGGTGGTAAATCGCCATAGAACAGGCTAACAATGGTATTGAGCCAGTTGTTCGTTCCTGTGAGTGCACTTCTCTATGTGTGTGTGTATATGTGTATATATGTGTGTGTATATATACAGGGAGTGCAGAATTATTAGGCAAGTTGTATTTTTGAGGATTCATTTTATTATTGAACAACAACCATGTTCTCAATGAACCCAAAAAACTAATTAATATCAAAGCTGAATATTTTTGGAAGTAGTTTTTAGTTTGTTTTTAGTTATAGCTATTTTAGGGGGATATCTGTGTGTGCAGGTGACTATTACTGTGCATAATTATTAGGCAACTTAACAAAAAACAAATATATACCCATTTCAATTATTTATTTTTACCAGTGAAACCAATATAACATCTCAACATTCACAAATATACATTTCTGACATTCAAAAACAAAACAAAAACAAATCAGTGACCAATATAGCCACCTTTCTTTTAAGGACACTCAAAAGCCTGCCATCCATGGATTCTGTCAGTGTTTTGATCTGTTCACCATCAACATTGCGTGCAGCAGCAACCACAGCCTCCCAGACACTGTTCAGAGAGGTGTACTGTTTTCCCTCCTTGTAAATCTCACATTTGATGATGGACCACAGGTTCTCAATGGGGTTCAGATCAGGTGAACAAGGAGGCCATGTCATTAGATTTTCTTCTTTTATACCCTTTCTTGCCAGCCACGCTGTGGAGTACTTGGACGCGTGTGATGGAGCATTGTCCTGCATGAAAATAATGTTTTTCTTGAAGGATGCAGACTTCTTCCTGTACCACTGCTTGAAGAAGGTGTCTTCCAGAAACTGGCAGTAGGACTGGGAGTTGAGCTTGACTCCATCCTCAACCCGAAAAGGCCCCACAAGCTCATCTTTGATGATACCAGCCCAAACCAGTACTCCACCTCCACCATCTTTGATGATACCAGCCCAAACCAGTACTCCACCTCCACCTTGCTGGCGTCTGAGTCGGACTGGAGCTCTCTGCCCTTTACCAATCCAGCCACGGGCCCATCCATCTGGCCCATCAAGACTCACTCTCATTTCATCAGTCCATAAAACCTTAGAAAAATCAGTCTTGAGATATTTCTTGGCCCAGTCTTGACGTTTCAGCTTGTGTGTCTTGTTCAGTGGTGGTCGTCTTTCAGCCTTTCTTACCTTGGCCATGTCTCTGGTATTGCACACCTTGTGCTTTTGGGCACTCCAGTGATGTTGCAGCTCTGAAATATGGCCAAACTGGTGGCATCTTGGCAGCTGCACGCTTGACTTTTCTCAGTTCATGGGCAGTTATTTTGCGCCTTGGTTTTTCCACACGCTTCTTGCGACCCTGTTGACTATTTTGAATGAAACGCTTGATTGTTCGATGATCACGCTTCAGAAGCTTTGCAATTTTAAGAGTGCTGCATCCCTCTGCAAGATATCTCACTATTTTTGACTTTTCTGAGCCTGTCAAGTCCTTCTTTTGACCCATTTTGCCAAAGGAAAGGAAGTTGCCTAATAATTATGCACACCTGATATAGGGTGTTGATGTCATTAGACCACACCCCTTCTCATTACAGAGATGCACATCACCTAATATGCTTAATTGGTAGTAGGCTTTCGAGCCTATACAGCTTGGAGTAAGACAACATGCATAAAGAGGATGATGTGGTCAAAATACTCATTTGCCTAATAATTCTGCACTCCCTGTATATATATTAAAGATTGTTTACTTTTCTTCACCAAAAGACCTGAGAGTGCATCCGTTTTTCCAGGAGTATAGATATAGATATATATATATATTCATAAAACAACATATGTAGCTTTTGCACCAGTGATTTGTGTCCTCTTTTCCTGTGTTTAACTCTGAAAGTTGTTGGTTTTCTAAATTCCACTAAGTTTCTATAAAGTAAAACACGTCTACTTCAAATTTTTTATTGTTTAAAAAGAAAGATAATACCTTTTATTATTACCCATTCCCCAGTTTTGCATAACCAACACTGTTATTTTAATACACTTGTTACCTCTGTGATAACCTTGTATCTAAGCCTCTGCAGACTGCCCTCCTTATCTCAGTATTTTTACAAACTTGCATTTTATCCAATTAGTGCTGGTTCCTTCATAACTCCACAGGGTGAACACAATGTTATCTATATGACACACATGAACTATTGTTGTCTGTCTGGGAAAATCTAATAACATCCACTGAGATAAGAGGCGCCCTTCAGGGGCTTAGAAACAGACAGAGATTTAGAGGTTATAAAGTATATTAATATAACAATGTTGGCTATTAAAAACTGGGGAATGGGTAGTTAAGGCGTTATCTATCTTTTTAAACAATAAAAAATAGACTGTGAAGTAGACTGTTTCCTGTTATCCAACTCTCCTGCTGAGAAAAATTAGGGACATATGTAAAACATGCAATAAAAGAGACTGTCCAAACAAGGCTGAGTGAAACATAATATTATCTTATAGGGTTTCCACACAGCTTTGTTTCCACAAACTATATTTTATTGCCAGATTTATATCTGTGCGTAATTGTGCACAGCAGCAGACAGAGATACATATAAAACTAAACAAACATGTCAGCTCCTATTACTGTTTAGAAACTAGAGCACATTATAAAAACTAAACCTTTACACTTATATTTCACTATTTAAACAACTAATATAATAGTAAAATACATCTACATATTATTCTAAGGCTAATCTTTGCGTTGAATCCATCTTTATGTCTAGCATGTATTTACTGTTTAATATCCCTTTTAATAATAATACGCTATCTGTTGTTTTAAAAAAAAAAAGGAGGAAAAAAAGTATTTTATGCTTTCGCTTACAGGTAATTGGTGTATGTTTGCATTTTATTCTGGTGACCGTCTGGTATTCACATTTTTAACTCTACGCTTACAGGTACTCGGTGATTGCTGTTTGTGTACATTTGCATTTTATTCTGGTGACCGACTGGTATTCACATTTTTAACTCTACGCTGGTATGAACATAATGAAGTATACAATAGGTAAGATGTGTCAGGAAACATTTTTTTTCTATCTGCATTTAGTACATCTTCAGTTAATTACAAAGACCATAACATTATTTAATGGTTATTAACCCTTTGAGTGCTAAGCACTTTCCCACCTGGGTGCTAATATTTTCTAAGGTTTTTAAAATTTATTTAATTTTTGAAAAAACATTTTTTAACTTTTTTTTATTGTTTTTACAGACCCCCAAGACTTACACTGTTGGAAAGGTTAGACGATTCCCTTTCCAACAGTGGGTCTTGGGGATCTGTAGCTGCTTAGATGCCTGAGATACAGGCTTCTAAGCAGCATGCCCTCTCCTCCTATACTTAACATTGTTAAGTATAAATAAAGTTGCACAGTGACGTCATCACGTTATTGTGCATGACGTCACGTGCATCACGTGAAGCCCCGGCTGTCACTCTACAGGCAACGATCGCCGGGGTAGGAGCTGTTAGGAGCCCCCAGATCTCCCTCAAGGTGGGAGTTTGCTCATGACGGCTCTGAGCCGTCATTAGCACCAGAGTGAGAAACTCTGTGACGGCTCAGAGCCGTCATTAGCACTCAAAGGGTTAAAGACCAGGTTTGAGAAATGTGTATGACTTTTGTCGTGCTGTTTAAAGGGACACTAAACACTTTGAGATGTTATTATTAAAGCTTTAATTATATGCAGTAAAATAATTTTGCAATATACTTTTATTTATTTTCCCCCCCTTTTCACGTGTTTCTCAGAACAGAAAAAACACACTACATAGTGCTCAAGGCTAACCCTGTTGATATCTTTCCCTAATTGGCTTTAACAGTTATGAACAGCCAAACAATGCACTTTATACTAACATTATGACCAATACTATCCTTGCCAGCTGCAGACTCAAGCCCAGATTGTCTCCTCCAAATGAGGCAAGTAGTGGACGGAGTTTGGATACTGAAACACAATTGCAGCAAACAAGATGATAATTAGTTTTACAAATGTTTAGACTTGACTGATGATATTCCATAGCAAGACAACAGTAATGTAATTAGAAGGTGCTTACTGTCCCTTTAAATATATTCACAACTATTAGTGTAAACAAACAGCCTAGATAGAATATAAATGTGTTTCGTCCTTGACAACCATTTACATACATGGGTTGCTAAGGTGTTAAAAGTACATTGTATTAAAAACTATTTCAATTATCCACCTGAAAGAGCTGCATGTAAAAGGACATGAAAAACGTTTAGATTGTAAGGTAAATTTCGATTGTGGTAATTTCTGCTCCATTAGCTTTTCCAAATAATGCGAGTAGTAGGTGGAGTTTGACCTTTGAAAAATAATTGCAGCAAACAAGGTGGCAATACTTTCAAAACATTTTAATGCTCACCTGGCATGCTATTTTATTGCACGGCAGCAGTGAAGTCTTGTAAATACAGGGTGTTTACTTTCTCTTTTGTAGTGTAAAAGCTTTTTTTTTTTTTTTTTTTTTTTTTTTTTTTTTTTTTAAATAAAAAAAAATAACTGAAAATTGTGATCTAATATCTGTTTAAATTGAAACTAGCATACCAGTAATGTTTTTCTCTCTCTGCTGATTTTCATTGGCTGATGAGGTTACAGGAAATTTTACTGTACAATAGCCATATAAATCACTGCTGCATGAGGCATTTAGAAACCTGATTTAACCCCTTAATTGTCAAAAATGCACAATGATATTGTGGCTGGGTGGTCATCGTAACCTCATATCTTAGACACGTGACCCTTAATTTTAAAGAGGGAAGTATGCAAAAATGCCAATAACCAGCAGCAGCAGCACTTAAAGTGAGGTCTTTCCTGAGGCAGAGCCACTGTCTTTCTCACTGTTTGCAGTACAGGGTCAAGTGACTCCTCATTTAAATAAGAAGAGTCCCCTCTTCCCTAAGGTTCACTTGTCTCCTTAGCCTGCAATTGACCACTTTTGAAAACAACAATCACCTACCCCACTAAAAAAATAGGTAATTTCTGTTGGTTGGAAAGAGGTCTAGTTCAGAGCCGCTATCTACCTCACTTATTTAATGGGACAGTACACACCTTGTAATTACAAGACATTTCTGTTGTGTTTGTGATAGAATAAGATATCAGTCAAGTCTATTTTTTTTTTTTTGACAAGCTTTATTAACAAACTATAGGCCATACAATCCAACCACAATAGGTATACATAAAAGGCTTTTAGGGAATATAGAAAACGCATTGTACATACCTCATAATAAGACATGAGGTCAATTTATCAAAGGCTTCACCTCCTACGACTGCAGTTTCTCACAAGAGAACCTGCAGTCAGTATTTATCAAGCAGTGGCCATTAGACCTCTTAGGTGGAGAATTTAAATCTCCCCGGTCTCATCCGACATGTGATTGGCTGTGCTCGGGCAGGGGGCGGCATTGCACAAGAGTGCAAAATCGCGCTCTTGTGCAATGCTGAATTCTGGCAGTGGAATTCAGCCCGCCAGAGTCGAGCTGCGGTTGACAGGGGCACATATGTATGCCCCTGTCCCCCATCTCTTGATAAATTGAGCACCAAATATGGATGTATGGGAGCACATAAATAGGCCAGGTATCAGCACCTGACTAAGCCAGGCAAAAAAATAAGTAAACTGTGTCCATGTTCAATCTATGATAACAAAAAGGTGCACAAGACCATTGAAACAATTGCCCATCTTGAGCCTGTCATTTTAACTTTTTCAACATTTATATTATGCTATTTACCATCTGGAACTATGCAAACAATAACATTGAATATAAAGCGGGTTAGTTTGCAAATCCCCAACATTGACATCACAATTCTACTTGAGGGGGGAGCGCAAGAAGCACAAAAAAGGAAGGGGAAAGAAAAAAGGGAAGGAGAAAAAAAGGGGGTTAGTCAGTTCAGATATTAGATAATGAACCTAGGGCTGGACCCAGGTAGGCCCCAACGCAATTCAAGACATCCATAGCTCAAGTAATTTTTTATTTTTTTATTTAAACATTCTTTTTACTTCAAAGTCTGCAGATAACAACAAGGCTTGCCACAGTCATATTATTAGTATTAAAAGGCATAGTTTTGCAGTTGTTATTAGTTAAAGCCAATTAGGGAAGGATCTGTAGCAGGGCTAACCTTGAGAAGGTAATACGGTGCATTTCAAGTTCTAAAAATTAGAAAATCCTCAATTTTCAGAGTTAAATTACATAAAAAGAGGGCAAAATAAATATATTGCAAAGTTGTTCCATTATGCATAACTAATCCTAAATAAGGAGTAACACCCCTTCTAATTGTCAGGTGATCACAGTGGTAGCGGTGATCGCTTGCCTCAATTACACATCTATGCAGTTATTCCTGTAAAAGTGTCCTCCCCACATAAAACACAGAGTAGTTCCCAATAAACAATCCCATACACCTGTCATAATTATGTGATTGCCTAAAAATGACAAATACATGTCTAATGTTGTTACTTTGTTAGGTGCAATGATCCAAAGCCCCTTTTCTCTAAAGACGGAATACAACACCCACCCACAATATCTCTCACATAAAAAGGGGGGGTTACCTACTTTCAATTGCACGTAATTAACAAGTGATTGCTATTTCTATTGTGATCACCTGTTAACGAGCTGATTTTATTCTGCTCTGGACTGTATAAGGGATCCAAGTACCAAAAATAAGTAGTACAATCTTGCAATATATCCCTCTTTTGAAGAAGGGGGACCCCTCTTTCAAATGAAGGGTCACGTGCCATGGTGGCTATCAGATGATCACCATGACATCTGTGATCACCTGCAGAAACAGACATATGAAAAACATCAAGGGGTGGGAATTCCCTGTGTTGCCCCCCCCCAAACAAAAGCACAAACAAACAGGGAGAAACTTGAGATCCCTTATTTAAAAGCAACAATCCTGCTCTTTCAAACAAATAATCCTGTGGCCTTCTAGATGTCAGATGATTGTTATAACAAAGACAAATACATCACAACATTGTTTTTATTTTGGGGATTCTGGAGAATTTTTAAAGGTCTTTATTATCACTTAAAGGGACAGTCAACACCAGAATTTTAGTTGTTTAAAAAGATAGATAATCCCTTTATTACCCATTCCCCAGTTTTGCAAAACCAACACTGATATATTAATACACTTTTTACTTCTGTGACTAACTGGTATCTAAGCATCTTCTGACCGCCCCTAATCACATGACTTTTAGGTATTATCTATTGACTTGCATTTTAGCCAATTAGTGCAGTGTTTGCCACTAGCCACGGGCGTGATCACAATGCTATCTATATGGCCTACATGAGCTTGCTCTCCCCTGCTGTGAAAAGTAAATAAAATAGAGGCGGCCTTCAAGGGCTTAGAAATTATCATATGTGCCTCCCTAGGTTTGCTTTCAACTAGAATACCAGGAGAACAAAGCAAAATTGTTGATAAAAGTAAATTGGAAAGTTGTTTAAAATTACATGCCCTAATTGAAAAATGAAATTTTTTTTGGACTTGACTGTCCCTTTTAACCATATAAATATATTGTTAGTAAGTAAAGCTCAAATTATTATTATTTGTAGAGCGCCAACAGATTCCGCAACGCTCAAATAATAGGTTTCATGTCATTATATCTGTTAGATGATTGTTACAGTAATAATGATCCAACAACCACTAGCCTTAATGGGGGGGGGGTTTCTACACTGAATGAGCTTGGATAAGGGTAGGAATATACGTACAAAATGGTTTAAACCACCCTTCTAGGAAATCTGAATGCATCTAATATTTTTATGGTTTTTATTTTATATTTAATTTTCTGCATCTTATGATTTTCAAATTATTTTTCTTGAACTATATTGGTATAAAACCTTAAGTTTTGTTGTAGGTGAACAAATAATAAATGTGGGACCATAACTTGTGTGTTTGATATGTTTAAGAAATAATGAATCCAGTGCTTTCCTGTGTGTGTATCTCAGAGCAGTAAATGATTTTTCATCTCTTGCAGTACATTACCGTACCACATTCACTGGGCACAGCAGGACTGTTCTCTGAATACTCTGGTTCCATCATGTGAGATTGTGAAATCAAGAGGAGCTTTACTTGCATCCTTCTCAAGAGATGGTCTGACACTAGCGGTATCTGTAAATCAGAAGGACCCAAAGGTAGAACAACCATAACAGTTTGCAAACAGAGAAGTCTTTTTCTCAAACTCTAGGAATCAAGTGATGGAATCTGCATGTCTGTTTTGTATTGCAGGCTACTCAAGTGTTATTTATAAACACCATGAACTTTGTTACAGTCACAGGACATCTGAAGGGTTGTAGCAGCAAAGAGCAGCCCATTCCATCTAGATTTATAAGGTAGCAACTAGCAAGCCTAACGATATGTCTGCTGAAATAAACCTGATTATAATCGTTCTAGCTTGTTACAGACTATAATATCACCTGATGTTTTGCAGGTCCTATTGGGTTGGGGACTTGGCCTGGACTGCAGATAGCCTCTTCCTGGCCTGTGTATTAAAGAGAGGAGCCCTTGTTCTTCTTACTCGATTGGGAGAGCTTTTGACACTAACAACCTTTGGATGTTCTGTTGAATTTGGTCCTGCTGAGTTCATTCCACTTCATCCATTAATAACAATCAGGTGAACCTTGTTATTATATAGACTTGACGTGTTTAATTTGCAATATATTGCGATCATATAGATATAAGCTGTGGGTAAACATCTATTAAATATTTTTTGTACAGGTGTGTGAGCTAACTGTACCCTCTTATTCTGGTTTTATAGAAATATGTTTCTCTATTCTCTAAAGTGTGCCTAGGAATTTGTCAACAGTAGCTTTTATTAAAGGGACATTCAACTCTAAATATAAATAAATATTTAAAGGGACATTAAACAGTAAAGAAATGCTAAATATAAAGATGTATTCAAAGCTTAGTCTGAGAATAATCTGTAGATACTTACTATAAAGTAAGGGCGCTGCCATGTTGAAACCTATGTTTCCCTTATTATTTACTGCTGCTGAGGACAATTGGGGATAGGATAGGTAATTGTGCAAACAATGGTAGGGTTTGGAATATGGCAATGTTAAAGGTTTAAAGTAATTTTAACATTGCATCAAATACATTTATACTTTAAAGGGACAGTTCACCCAAACATTTTCTTCCATTTAAATTGTTCCCGATTATCCATTTTACCTGCTGGAGTGTATTAAATTGTTTACAAGTAGCTCCTTTACCACTATTTTGGCATTTGAAATAGCTGATTTAGCTTGTGGTTTCCCAATATATACTGAAAGTTTTGATACTCGAGTCTCGGATATTGAATAGCCTAAGTAAACACAGCCAGCAAAAGAAATTACACTCACAGTGGGGTGCAGGATAGTTAAGTAATAAAATGATCATTTTCAATTGTTCTCTCTATGTATCGGCTTTAGTTTTTCAGGCAAATATGAGATAAGGAAGCAAGTGTGTGTACACAAAGTGATAACATAATGAGATCTGATATTACCTGGAGCTCAACCCATTGTAATAGGCTGTGGTTTAAAAGCACAAAACCAGCTACTTCATATACACAAATAAACCTGAAAATGCAATTTCTTATACATTTTATACTCTGCAGCTGGTATAACAAGCCAAATACATTAAGGGAAAAACTATTTTACAGTATACTGTCTCTTTTTAGCTTAAAATAACTTGTTCTCTAAAGAATCATCATGACATTTCTGGGACTTTTTGATTCCGGATTCATTTGTACAAACAATTTTCCCTATCACTTTGATTTACAATATTTTACAGTTTTACTGTATTTCTTGTACACATTTTCCAGTACCAATTGCAGCAGAGCTTGCACCATTTCTACGACTGACATTTTATAAATGGTTACCCTCTGCTGAAATGGAATTAGTACATTAAAGTTACATTGTACTGTACATTTTTATCATCTTTTATTTGTTCCCAATTAGCCATTTCTCCTGCTGGAGTGTAATAAATTGTTAAACAAAAAGGGCACAAGAATGTGTCCACTGTGACTCAAACTTAGCATATTTCAAATGTCTGTCAGACCTGATCCGACAGTGCGGATCAGGTCCGATAGACATCGCTGAATGCGGAGAGTAATATGCTCTCCGTATTCAGCATTGCACCAGCAGCTCACAAGAGCTGCTGGTGCAACGCCGCCCCCTGCAGACTCGCGACCAATGGGCCCCCAGCAGGGAGGTGTCAATCAACCCGATCGTACTCGATCGGGTTGAATTATGGCGATTCCTGTCCGCCTGCTCAGAGCAGGCGGACAGGGTTATGGAGCAGCGGTCTTTAGAACGCTGCTTCATAACTGCTGTTTCTGGCAAGTCTGAAGACTCGCCAGAAACACATGCCCTCAAGCTCCATTCGGAGCTTGATAAATGGGCCTCGATAGCATCTTCAGAATCCACTCGTGCATGTGCACGGTAGGGGGCAGAGTCACATGGCACCTGACTAAAGCATTGCACAATATCATACTGAAGCTTTCACAAAGCATGTGACAGTATCCCCATGGAAACAAGCAAGCCTCTTGGCAACAAACAATAGCAGTATCTGATATCCCTCCTCAACCCCACCCCCTTACTTGCATAAGTAATTATCCTCACGTGCACACTTAGTTACATGATACCTCAGGGTTTGGAGTAAGACACTGATAAGGGAGGTGGAGCTGGCTACACTTGGCAACACTAAAGTGTAAGTAATTTTGCAGATTTTTGGAAATTTTATTAAAATACTTAAAGGGACAGACAAGTCTCAAAAAAACTTTCATGTTTCAAATAAGGCATGTAATTTTTTTTTTTCTTTTTATATTTTTTATTGAGGTTCTCAAAACAAATAACATACATTGGAAATTCAATTTTCTCAGGGAGCATGTTACAATAATATATGTAATTATAATAGACAGAAAGAGAAGCATATTAAATAGTAATTTTCATGAAAACTATGAAATAATTTAGCCCAGCAATGAGTACCATAACAACTCATATTTAACATATCACTGGCACATAGGCTAACCATGTCTAAGTACTTAAATTATAGGCTTGCGTCCATAACATGACTTGCTCTAACTAACAGTCCCTTAAACTGAATTATGTGAGTAAGACCTCATTTTTATTTATATATTCCACTGCCTGTTTCCGTTCAAGCAAATATGGGCCAGTAGTCTCTGGAATGTACCATAATATAGGAAACGGTAGATAGAATAGGGGAGGGGATCTTAATAGCCGCTATATTAATATAGATATATAAAAGGTATCTGGGAGGGGTCGATGGAATCTGCGTTCCTTTGTTTAACCAGTAAACAGATTTGAAGGGGGGACGGAGCTATCATTCTAAAAATTGAGATCTCAGGGCAAACTTTATAGATATATACCTATAGCAAAAGTTCCTAAAACTAGTCTGCAGGCAGTTATATATCTAAAGGCTATATATATACATGTACAAACATATAAATGAACAGAATGAAATACCAGACCATATCTTGAGTACTTAACAGCAATGTTCTATAGCGTGCATATAACACATGTTTTCCAGTATAAGTTGGGTAACACATTATAAAAATAAATATACAATAGACCATCTCTATCATCTCCTGCGTAAGATGCATGAGAACCAATTTGCCTATCTCTCAAGTACTTGCCCATAAGGCAATAAATTTCAGCAACAAGCAATTAAAACAACATCATATAGTGACTACCAGTAACTAACACTGAGAGTGGTAGAAAATATTGTACTCTAGCATTTTCTGAGACAGGATAACTTACGAATACATGACGGTTATACCAGAGAAAAAATATATATATTATGACATTCTCGTTTTAATCTAGCAGGGACAAAGGCAATATGTATACCGCTGGGGACATACAAGGTTCATTGAATCATGTTACAGTTTCACCCATAGGAGATATAAATTGATAGTAATACCCCTCAGTCTCACCGCCCCGGCCGTAGGCAGCAGACCAACGCGTATATTGAACAAGAAAGCGTATGATGGGTGAATAAGTTGAGTACAACGATATCATAAAGTCACTATCATTTGTCTCCCCTCTCTATATAAGCACAAAAATATAAACAGTAAAACACTTAGAACCTCAACTATGATAACGCATTATGTAAGCCCTGTTAGGTATAGGTGCATGTCTACAACAGCACCCACTGCCACTCCATTTAAATCAACATAAACATATGTATGACACTTTTACCCACCCTCACTCAGGGGATTCCCAATGGGCTAAAGTATCTATAGCAGTTAATACTAGTAAAGATAAGACAGGCCATAGTCGCGTTTCCTAAGGCAGCAAAGGGTGTGTTAACTAAGTTATAACTGCGCTGTATTAATATTATTCAATTTTACTATAGATAGTGTCTAAAGGGGTATTTCCACAGATTATGTAGCACAAGCATTCCACACTGCAGGAGATAAATCTATACCAACTAGTATAAGATAAATAAAAGAATAACTATATGTAATGTCCGTACTGGACTTGTTAGGTGTATAGCAGTAACATATCAATAAGTATAGATCACATGCATAGTAACCATAAAACATACAAACAGGGGGGTATAACATAATAACGATAATAAATTTAGGTGGAGCAGTACAATAATGTGGCAGTGTATCTCGAATCCGGGACTGTCACATAACCTTGTGTCTAATGTACAAAATGCAGTCCCAGTTAACCATGTCAGTTAAACTATAACCAGATATGTTTGCCATGGATATCATGCAACTCAGCAAAGTGATCGCTAAACAAGACAAACATATTGGGAAAACTAACATAGAAACCTTTAGTTTATAACTGGCCAGCCATCTCTAAATTGTGAGTGATCCATATAAAGTGACATGCAGCGAGTAGAAAAACATTAACAGGCATATTCATATATGTATGAAAACAGTACTAGCAACCTTCTAGGAGAAGTATACAGTAATTAGTATCACAATCGATGTAAATTATAAAAGCCTTGAACAAAAACCAGGGGTAACTATTATATAACAACATAGGGGAAGATCTAAGGACCTCACATGGAGGACTGAAGCAAATCCAGATTCAGTCTCAAAAAGGCATGTTAAGTTTATGCATAGGAGAGTCTCACACATTATGTTAGTCTATTTGCAAATACTTGGTAGGTAGCCATGTTACCGTTCTTTCATCTGTCATAAAAAAAGTTCCTATTGGTGAGATAGCTTCGTAGAGAGTCTCAGTAGGCAATCTATGGCAGAATTTTAGTGGCGGTGCAAGAGTACTGTCTTACCCCACACCAACTCTCAGCCTCAGCCGGCCGCCTGCGGCTCCATTGATAGTCATCAGGGGAGCTGAATGGAATAAATTGAGTCCGTTTCGTGAGGCGGAATATTTGTGAAGTGTCACCTCTCCGGCCGCTAGTAGAGTGTCCAGGCTGTGTGCTGGGTCACCATAAGGCTCCGTGTCCATTTTGGTGTTGCGATTCAATCCTGTGAGAGGCAAAACTGGAGGTCCCAAAGTTACCACGCGGTGTACATAACCGCCGTGAGAAGCACCATCTTTTTCAGCAACTAGTTTTGTGGCCTCATATTTATAGATCACTATATTTCTATGGCGCTGCGATTGGTCTTGTCCAGAGTTATCTCTAACTCTGCTAAGCTCCACTTCCACATATTTGGCCGACCCTGCACTATCACCTAAAAGTACATACTGAGCCGCTCCAGAGGTCTCCCCCATACAAAAGGCATGGTCTGTTGCTACCAAGCCCCCATACTCATCTGGGCATATCATCTGCTGCAAACGTGAGTCTCTCCCGAAAGGTACTCGCCGCCATTCCTGGGTCTCTATGCAAACCGCTTCTGCTAGGGAAAGTAAGGGCGCAGCAGACAGCACATTTTTAGGATCTGGATCAAAAGCCATTTTCCCCTATGTCTCGTAACTGGAGGTAGCCGGTAAATTGAGATTCTGACATAGGGAAATCACAATTGCCCCAAGGTCGCTGCAGAAACCCTGGAAGCAAGTAGATAACTGTTCATGTATGCTGCGTTCCCATCTCTCAACTGTCATCAGCATGTCCGAATCAGCGCCGCTGATAACCTGAATGATCATGATGTAGGTCGAGTAATGGGCTGTTAGCAAGACTCAAGTTCCTATCATAGGTTCCCCAGGTTGAAGCTCGCCCACCAGTCTGAACTACTTCAATGTAGTTTAGGTGTTTTTCACGTAGATATTAATGGTGGCTAATCTCTTCAGTAGATGTATTTGCCGTGTAGCTAGGCAAAATGGCGCCGATCATTCTAGGTACCGCATCCACCTCTCTCCATAATTCCACTACCCAGAGTCGTTCTTACGTGTCACCAGCTACATACCCGATAACAACAGGTCCGGAGACCCAGAGCTCCCTTTTTAATAAAAATTTAGTCAGTATCTTGGTCTTAATATATGTTTTTGTTCATTTTGTGCAGAGAGCTACAGACCCGCACGTCTGCTCCTGCTGCTGGCTAGCTCCGCCCCCATAAGGCATGTAATTTTAAACAACTGTTTAATTTACTTTTATCACCAATTTTGTTTTGTTCTCTTGGTATTCTTAGTTGAAAGCTAAACCTAGGATGGCTCATATGATAATTTCTAAGCCCTTGAAGTCCGCCTCTTATCACATGCTTTTTTATTTGCTTTTCACAACAAGGGAGAGCTAGTTAATGTAAACCATATAGATAACATTGTGATCACGCCCGTGGATTGTGGCAGACCCTGCGCTAATTGGCTAAAATGAAAATCAATAGATAATAATGAAAATGTCATGTGATCAGGGGGCTGTCTGATGATGCTTAGATACAAGTTAATCAGAGGTAAAAAGTATATTAATATAACTGTGTTGGTTATGCAAAACTGGGGAATGGGTAATAAAGGGATTATCTATCTTTTAAAACAACAACAATAATAATTCTGGTGTTGACTGTCCCTTTAAGCTTTTTTTTTACACTTTTTTTTTTCACACACTGTTTTTACTCCATTAACCCTTTTATAATATGCACATATTAACTCAAACTGTTTTATGGCACTGTAAATGTATTCAGAAATACCAGATATAAAAAGCTTTATTATCCTCTGTGCTTGTAACTCCCAAAACATGCATGCACTCACGTGCATAAATACACACACGTGCACTTACGTGCTTACATACATACACTTACATGTACACACTCTACATACACTGAAAGTACAACCAGAAACAATACTCACCATAGTTAACAATACAAACGATTTACAAATTATACCTTAACAACACTGTTCTGTCAGTCGGTGCCTGTAGCATTTTCTCAGTGTTTCATAATTTCAGCATCATTTTTGTCTTATTGCCACCTTTTTCTTAAAGAGACATTAAACACTTTTAAATAGTAATATAAAATGATAAAAAAAAACCTCTGCAATATACTTTCATTATTTATTTCCCCCCCCTTATTCCATCCTGTGAGCTTTTTCAGTTCCTGTTAGAAATGGAAGTACAGAACACTGTTATATTCCACACAGCCATTAGCTGCACACTCTCTAGTGACCTATTTATAACTGTCCCTAATTGGCCACAGCAGAGAAGGTAACCTAAGTTACAACATAGCAGCTCCCATTGTTTTATAGACACTAAATCTTTACACTTATTTTGTCAATATTAAAACAGCTATTGGAACTTTAAAAAGACATCTACATGTTATTCTCAGACTAATCTTTTCTTTAAATGCATCATTCTAGCTAGCATTTATTTAGTGTTTAATGTCCCTTTAATTTCCTCTTGTCTGTATGTTTATATCTCTGTATCTCTCCTTCCATTCTGTTTTTCATTCCTCATTTTCTCTTTCTAGCTTTCTTCTTTTATTTGTTTAATCGTGCTGAAATAAGTTCCATTACAAACAAGTAAGTATAAATATTTTCTGCCCCTTATTCACTACTTTTTGGGGTTTGTATATGTAAAAGCTATTCACCTTCTAGAATGTACTTTTTTAGTGAAGACAATAGTGTTGCTAAGTATTTGTAAGGTCTGTTGTGGAACTTACAATGACATAAAATGACAAAGTAATAGGCCTTTATAGAGTCTATGTAATACCCAGCCTTTTTAAATAATTACCACACCATGACATGTAATAATAGATAAGACCACCCCATATATTTTACTCTTGTTGGGTCACGTTAAGTCACACAACCGTATTTTAATATAGTGACTTTTTGCATAATTTCTTGTGTGGTAATGGGGATAATTACCAGATTTATGTGTTTTCTTGAATTGTTTATTTGATTTGTACTTTATTAAATGACGGTGTCTGTATATAAGGTGTAATATATTTCTTTTAATCAATTTACTTTTTAATTTTAGTAAACTTAGTTTTTAGACTACTCAATAAAGGTGACATTTTATTACGCTCACAGTGATGAAGCTATGGATGGAAATAATGTTTCAGGGTTGTGATTGGTTGAATATTGTTTCAAATTGCCCGTTAGGTGTTTGAGGATGCTTTCTTTTTTATTTAATTGATATATGTCCTAGAGCATCCACCACCGACCAACCATCTCTGGCTGATATTTTAGCTTTTGAGTGGTTGTTATTTAACTTACTAACCCACTAACTTACTACATTAGGCATTCTTAATATGCCCCTTTAAACCATTTAATCTTATTTCCCCCTTTTACTCTAGCTGCTCATATATAATCTGAGGCAGGTACCAAAAGGCATAGTCCTCTTGGTCACTTTTCTGTGTCAGGTGACATGGCTGAGTTTTTTTTCTTTTTTTTTGTCTTTATTTAACCCATTATACTTGAGAAATTAAATATAGTTAACAGCACCAACAGATCTGATGCATAAACCATTGAGATTTTTTTTCTTTCTATTAAATTTAAGTAAATTCAAAAAGGATATGTAATGTTATGTTGCTCGAGCTTATTGGACCTGCATATAGATAGAGGTAGAGAAAAGCAAAGCCTTCTTCTAAATTGTCTAATAAGGCAAAAGGGTGTAGTGCACATTGAGTGATCTCACACAAATAATTGTCATCCTGCACTTTGCTTGATCTCTTTAAGATTATATCATCCTTTATCTCCCTATAGTGCTTAAAGGGACACTGAACCCAAATTTTTTCTTTTGTGAGTCAGATACACCATGCAATTTTAAGCAACTTTCAAATTTACTCCTATTATCAAATTTTCTTCATTCTCTTGGCATCGTTATTTGAAAAGCAAGAATGTAAATTTAGATGCCGGCCCTTTTTTGGTGAACAACCTGGGTTGTTCTTTCTGATTGGTGGATAAATTCACCCACCAATAAACAAGTGGTGTCCAGGGTCTTAACCAAAAATTTGCTGGCTTCTTCGCTTAGATTTCCTTTTTTTTTTCAAATAAAGATAGCAAGACAACGAAGAAAAATTGATAATAGGAGTAAATTAGAAAGTTGCTTAAAATTGCATGCTCTATCTGAATGTCAAAAACATTTTTTGGGTTCAGTGTCCCCTTTAATATTAAGGGTTAAGAATGTCTTTATTAATTTTTAGCAATTGGAATTTAGATTCATTTTTGTAATTTTTTTTTTTATCTGGCTATTTCCTTTAGACCTCCAATGTCCACCTTCAATTCTCACGATGCCAATGATTCATTTGGCTCAACATCATCTGATACAGATGTCATGAGACAGAGATATTCCGTTACAAGTCATCCACGATTACCCTACCTCATGGTTTCTGATGGTTACATGGTCACCACACTACGGTTTACTAAAAATCTGTCACCTAGTAGTTTCATGAAATCACTGCTGCTGGAATCTGCCCAGAAACTTGAAATCATACGACAGAGGCTACAGCTGTCAAAGGTATAAGTGAACTTTTTTTGCATGTTATGAAGAGTGAAAGCAGACAGGTTTTCATATATATGTATAATGTATATCCACACTTAAAGAGATAGGAAAGTCAAAACTAAAGCTGCATGATTCAGATAGAGTATGTAAATTCACTTCATGTACCTCATTCTCTTGGTATTCCTTGTTGAAAAAGAATACGCATATATCCTACACTAGTGGGAGCTAGCTGCTGATTGGTGCCTGCACACGTTTGTCTCTTGTGATTGGCTAACTAGATGTATTTAGCTAACTGCCAGTAGTGCGATACTGTTCCTTCAGCAAACGATAACAAGATAATGAAGCAAATTTGATAATAGAAGTAAATTGGAAAGTTGTTTAAAATTGTATGTTCTATCTAAATCATGAAAGAACATTTTAGGTTTTCCTGTCCCTTTTAAAGGAACCTAAAACCCCCATTTTTTCATGATTCAAATAGAGCTTACAATTGATATTAAAAAATTGTCTTTTGTTAAAACTGTAGGTCATTGTTTCAAAATTGCTTTGTTTGTTATCGTGGGTTCTTATTAAAGGGTATGAAACATTGGAGCTTTTAAAACTGTTATGTAGAGTAAGAGATTTATTGTTGTTATTTTTTAAAGGAATCAGGTGATTTCATTTCAGTAGTAATTATTTATGTTCCAGTAAATGGAGCCCTATTAGCAGTCTCTCATTAAAGGGACATAATAATCAAAACTGAAATGTGCATACGTGTGGTGGAGCAGGTGTTTTGAATTCTGCTGCACTGCACAGGGCATGCACAGCATATGTGCATAACCCACTAAAACATTAATAATGGGAGTATTTGAGGGGGGGGAGAGAATGGAATTGTGTTGAGAGCTGATTTCATGTCTGATGGAGTCAATTTTGTTAATGAAGTGACTGGCAAAGTCTTGGGCTGACAGAGAAGTTGTATTAGGAAGTGGGGGAGGGCGGAGGAGAGTATTGAAAGTGGAGAACAGACGTTTTGGGTTTGAAGAAAGATTAGAGATAAGAGTAGAGAAGTAGTGTTGCTTGTGGAGATTAAGGGCAGAGTAGTAGGAGTTCAAGATGAATTTGTAATGAAGAAAATCAGCTGAACTCCGTGATTTTCTCCAATGCCGTTCAGCAGTGCGGGAACATCTGCGTAGGTACCGTGTCAGAGGAGTATGCCAGGGCTGGGGATGAGTGTGTGATTTCCTAGCAGTGGTAAGGGGGGCGAGATTGTCAAGGACGGATATAAGGGTGGAATTATAGTGGCAGATAGATTGTTCAGGGCAGGAAAAGGTGGAGAAGGATGAGAGGAGCGGTTGAAGGGAATTAGCAAGTTGTTGCTGATCTAAAGACCTAAGCTGTTTTCCAGAAGGCTACCTGTAGAAAGTTAGATGGCAAATGCAGGAGTTAAGTGAGAAGGTCTGTGATTTTTTTTTCTGTGTTCTGAGATAGACTGTAGAAAGTTAGATGGCAATTGCAGGAGTTAAGTGAGAAGGTCTGTGATTTTTTTTTTTTCTGTGTTCTGAGATAGACTGTAGAAAGTTAGATGGCAATTGCAGGAGTTAAGTGAGAAGGTCTGTGATTTTTTTTTCTATGTTCTGAGATAGACTGTAGAAAGTTAGAAAAAAAAATCACAGACCTTCTCACTTAACTCCTGCAATTGCCATCTAACTTTCTACAGTCTATCTCAGAACATAGAAAAAAAAATCACAGACCTTCTCACTTAACTCCTGCAATTGCCATCTAACTTTCTACAGTCTATCTCAGAACATAGAAAAAAAAATCACAGACCTTCTCACTTAACTCCTGCAATTGCCATCTATGTTCTGAGATAGACTGTAGAAAGTTAGATGGCAATTGCAGGAGCTAAGTGAGAAGGTCTGATTTTTTTTTCTGTGTTCTGAGATAGACTGTAGAAAGTTAGATGGCAATTGCAGGAGCTAAGTGAGAAGGTCTGATTTTTTTTTTCTGTGTTCTGAGATAGACTGTAGAAAGTTAGATGGCAATTGCAGGAGTTAAGTGAGAAGGTCTGTGATTTTTTTTTTCTGTGTTCTGAGATAGACTGTAGAAAGTTAGATGGCAATTGCAGGAGTTAAGTGAGAAGGTCTGTGATTTTTTTTTTCTGTGTTCTGAGATAGACTGTAGAAAGTTAGATGGCATGTGATACAAAACAACAATATACGTACAAACACAGTTAAGAGAAAATGACATTTTTAGAGGTAGTTTACATGTTTAATCTTGTCTCACTCAGCACTATCCGTTATAGCTTTGGAACAAGTCCTAAAAACTAAAAAGTAATGCTTGTTCGTTTAGATATGAGTTTTTTCTTTTACATAATATTTTTTATTATTGTAGAAAAGTATTTTACAGAACCTTTTGGCTTTTTAATAAATTTCAATGAACATGATGTTAAAGGGACCGTCAAGTCAAAAAAAAAAACGTTCATGATTCAAATAGGGCATGTAATTTTAAACAACTTTTTAATTTACTTTTATCACCAATTTTGCTTTGTTTTCTTGGTATTCTTAGTTGAAAGCTTAAAGGGACAGTTCACCCAAAAAATGTCTCCCCTTTAAATTATTCCCAATGATCCTTTTAACCTGCTAGAGTGTATTAAATTGGTTACAAGTAGCTCCTTTACTCCTATTTCAGCATTTGAAATAGCTGATTTAGCCTGTGGTATCACCACCTACACTGAACAAATTAATACTGGAGTATAGGCTATTGAATAGCCTAAGTATACACAGCCAGCAGAAGAGATTACACTTTCAGTGGGATGCAGGATAGTTAAGTAATAAAGTGATAATTTTCCATTTCCTCTCTATGTATTGAGCGTTGGTGTTCCAGACAAATAAAAGATAAGGAAGCAAGTCTGTTTACACAAACTTAGAACATAATGAGATCTGATATCACCTTTAAGTTCAACCCATTGTAATAGGCTGTGGTTTCAAAGCACAAAATCAGCTACTTCATATACACAAATAAGCATGAAAATGGAATTTCTGAAATATTTTATACTCTGCAGTTGGTATAACAAGTCATTTAAAATACATTAATGGAAAAACAATTTAACAGTGTACTGTCCCTTTAACCTAGGAGGTTCATATGCTAATTTCTTAGACCTTGAAGGCCGCCTCTAAGCTGAATGCATTTTCACCACTAGAGGGCGTTAGTTCATGTGTTTCATATAGATAACATTGAGCTCATGCACATGAATTTACCGATTGGCTAAAATGCAAGTCTGTCAAAAGAATTGAAATAAGGGGGCAGTCTGCAGATGCTTAGATACAAGGTAATTACAGAGGTGAAATGTGTATTATTATAACTGTGTTGGTTATGCAAAACTGGGGAATGGGTAATTAAAGTGAAGGTCAATTTTGATGAATTAGTGCCTGGTTTTTATTAATTCTATTAAAAACAAGTGCACTTTAATTCATCAAAATTGACATTTCACTTGTTTTCGTAAAAAATTTACCTTTTAATCCTGACAGCCGCTGCAACATTTCCTCCACCCGTCGCAAGCACTCTTCGCAGGTCCAAAATGACGAATCCGGCTTCCTCCAAACACAGCGTTGCCTCAGGCCATGATTCCCCCGGGGGGAAGCCGTGATTGGAGGAAGCTGGATTTGTCATTTCTGATGTATGAAGAGGCTTCCGACGGCTGGGGGAATCGCTGGAGCGGCTGTCAGGATTAAAAGGTAAGTTTTTTTTTGAAGAAAACAAGTGAAATGTCAATTTTGATGAATTAAAGTGCCCTTGTTTTTAATAGGATTATTAAAAACTGGGCACTAATTCATCGAAATTGACCTTCACTTTAAGGGGTTATCTATCTTAAAACAACAAAAATGTTTGTGTTGACTGTCCCTTTAAACAGTAGGTTTCATTGTTGTAATAGAAAAAGAGCACTAAGCAGTTTCTTATAATTAAAGTGATAGTAAATCCTAGCGTTTGTGATACACTAGGATTTACCAGTGGAACAAATAAAGGGGGACTTTCAGTCATGAAGTATAAAATACTTCATGCAGAAAGTTCCTTTATCTATCTGAAGTGTTTGCTGTGCTGAGCGCCTCAGGCTGCCCACGGTAGAACATTTTTAGTAAGGTGACTTTTCCACCTCCTAGCCAATAGACGTGCAGGCCAGCTGGCATTATGCCAGATAGCTAGCATACTATTGGCTAAGATCACCTAACTGCAAAATAGCGTTCTGCTGTGGACTGCCTGAGGTGCTCAGCACGGCAAACTCTTCAGACAAATAAAGAACCTTTCAACATGAAGTATTTTATACTTCATGACTGAAAGTCCCCTTTATCTGTTGCATTGGTAAATCCTAGCGTTTCAGAAACGTTAGGATTTACCATCACTTTAATATAATTCATTGCAATATGTATTATTCACTTATTTCAATTGAGTTTAGCTTTTATTTATTTACACTACATTTATTCTTCCTGTCACAGCCCTACAAGGAGGAGGGGGTCTTTGAAGGAATTTTTATCTTAGCCTTATGTCATAAAACGTCAAGGCTAGTGAATAGACTAGATAACAGGGAGTCAAATTTGCTCATGCATACAAAGAAAAGCGGGTCTCAAGCGAAAAGGTGAAATCCAAAAAACACCTTTATTGTGAACAACATAGAAAGTAAAATAATAAAACTTAAAATAAACTACATGTAGACAAGGTGGTCAGACGCGTTTCGGCTCACGCCTTCATCTGTGACCTGTACATTATACTCTGCTAAGCATGTATATACCCTAAGGGCAATTCTGATTGGTTGATTGATGCACAGAACAGTCAGTTGATTGACACTGAGAAAACGCCCTCTTGAGATTTTAACCCCTGGAAAAATGCATGTTACAAAAAACGCATGTTACAAAAAACAGATTAACATCAATGAGAGCTTATGTGTAGGAAAAGAAAAAGAAAATAATAATAATAAGAGCAAAGCAAAAACAAAGGCAAAAACTAGAGGCTGAAATCTAAAACATAAAACATAATAAAGCAGAGGAGTTTACTTATATATAGCAAACAATAATGGTAAACAATACAATGATAGTAATAACTACTAAAGACTGTGTGTACAAATGTACCTACCAAAATACCGCTCAGACATGTTGAATTTAATTTTATTTAATTTTATTATTAAATGTTATTATTAAATACTATTTGATATTATTTAGTTTTGTTATGTTGATTGCAGGCTCTCAATGTGTAAACTTATAATGGTGAACAAAAAAGAGCTTGATAAGGGGGAAGGTTTCCTGGACTAATGGCATATTTAATCACTAAGTCATTAAAGACATATTAAACTGTATAAGTTGTCACTTGAACCATCATCCCCTTGCCAAATCAAAATTTACTATCACAATATTAGATTACTAAATCTTTAGTTTTATACCACATTGAGGGCACTGCAAAAATCATAGATTACCATAACAAATGTCTCTCAGCAGTAATTGGTCTGGGACATATATTATATGTACTATAATGTTAAACTCCTCTAAAGAAAACCTTCATCAAAAAAGAAGAGAAAAAGAAAAAATAAGAAAACTTAATGCGTTAAAGCCCAGCTCTAAAATTATATTGATGCTAAATCTGTACTACCAGGGTGAGTTTAAGTTCCTATTTCCAGACATTTATAATGTCTGAATCAATGTTAAAGCCAAATGGTACTCTTGTTCTCAGAACAAAAATCCAGAAAGCTCCTCTCTTAGAGAGGATCTCATCCAGATTTCCCCCCCCTTTGGGGGCGACGAATTTGTTCTATCACAAGCCACTTGAATGTGTTCACTTTGCAGTCATGTTTGACTATAAAGTGCTCTGCCAATGCTGAACATGGAGAGATATTAGAGATATCATTAAGATGTTCCCTAATCCTTTCTCGAACTTCCCTTGTAGTCATACCCACATACTGAAGATTACATGAGTGACATCTGACTAAATAAACAACATATTTGTTCCTACAGTTTGAAAAATGTTCCAAATTGTAAATTCTTTGGGTGACACAGGATTGGAATTGTTTGGAAACCTCAGCATGACCACAAGCTTTACAGTTGGTTTTTCCACATTTGAAGTGACCAGTGCTCATGCCCAGAACTGACAGAATAAAAACATAAAGGGACAGTCTACAATAGAATTGTTATTGTTTTAAAAGATAGATAATCCCTTTATTACCCATTCCCCAGTTTTGCATAACCAACTCAATTATATTAATATACCTTTTACCTCTGTGATTACCTTGTATCTAGGAACCTTCTTCCAGCCCCCTGATCACATGACTGTGACTGTTTATTATCTATTGTCTTAAATTTAGCATCGTATTGTGCTAGATCTTAAATAACCCCCTGTGCCTGAACACAGTGTTAACTATATGGCCCATGTGTACTTTCTGTCTCTTTGTGTTGAAAAGAGATTTAAAAAGCATGTGATAAGAGGCAGCCCTCAAAGGCTTAGAAATCAGCATATGAGCCTACCTATGTTTAGTTTAAACTAAGAATACCAAGAGAAAAAAGCAAATTTGATAAAAGTAAATTGGAAAGTTGATTAAAATTAAGTCATATCTGAATAATGAAAGTTTAATTTATACTAGACTGTCCCAGTTTTGAAAACCCTCTGCTCTTAAAACACTGGGGGCAGAGAGGCTACACTGAGAAATTTCTAAGTGCTACGTTTACAAGAAAACAAGTTATTTGTTGTTTTGTACACAATCTTTTTCTTTTTGTATTTACTTTGATTTAGCATATTTGTTTTTACCAAAGGAGCACTGTTTAATATCCTTAAACTATGCTTCATGCGTCCATTTACTTTATTTCCAGCCAAAAGCCTATGGGATTAAATTAAGGTCACTGGCCTCTTTAAAAGCAGGGCTACTGAAAGAAAAAGGAAATACCTATTCAACAATATCTACCGTTCCAAGCTTTCTACAAGTAGAAGAAGATGCATGTGATACCAAAGATCATCAGGTATTTAATCATGTTTAGAGTGTTATTAATGTACATATTTCAATAAAAAAATACATGGGATATTTATTGGTATTTATATTTTTTACATGTATATAAATGGTTACACACATTCTTATTTCTGGTTTGAAAAATATAAAACAATGATAGTTTTCTGTTATCAGGATGAGGATGAGGACTCGGATAATCAAGAATTTGCCAAATCTTCCGTACCATCTGAGATTTCATTTGTGAGAGCGGAGGAGGGAAGACTTGAGTTTGCTTATATGTTTGACACTATTCATGCCGGTGACGACTATGATGGCGTGAGCGATATGTGTCATGAAATGCGTCAGATTCAGAAGGCTCTGCTTACGGCATGGGGGGTCGGAGTGACAACGAGAAACCTTGTGGAGAAAGATACTTTATTAAACTACACTGTTGGATGCCTCACACATTTTTTATCTATTCTCAGGATTCTGGAATCTTGTACAGCAACACAAAAGAAGACAAAAGACCGTTCGTGTTTTCTTTTCTTTACCATTTTCCAGCAGTGCCTGACGGTGCTGTACTGGGATGTAGCACCAAGACTAGCAGTCCGTCACATGATAAAGTTGACATCAGAAACAATCAAGTTAATTCTTGTGCAACCTCAACCGCTCTACTTGCAGAATGTGATGGAAAGTGTGTGTTTGCTGAAGATGGTTTCTCGCCATTTGAATTCTATTTATATGTTGCATTTTGAGCCTCTTCCCTTCTCTTCTGAAATAAATAGTGGAGTTTATCTTGATTCCATGAAGACTCCTGTATTTCTAGCACAGATAAGCTTTTCCCCCAAGCATTGGTCTGTACATAATATTTTCAAGCAACCCCCAGGGCCTGTAAACCTCATCAGGGGATCAGAAAAAAGGTACAGTATTTATACCTGTCTGGTAAGTTCTATACACTTTTTTCCTGATTAATTGCATCTAAAATATACGGGAGAGAAGCTTTAAAGACGTATGAAATGCAAATGAAACCTTCATGATTCAGTTAGAACCTGTTATGCATGTTTTAAACAACGTTATAAATTTATTTCTGTTAGACTTGTAATCAGTGCATTTCAGTTTTAAATAGGAGCATTTTTTTCCAGTACATTTGTGTTGGTAAGAGTGCATCTTGTAAAATCTATAATCGTTTCAGTACATGCCCTGTGCATCTGCATTCAAACAACGTACCTGGTCAGACAGCTGGAGGCGCTCTGTATTGCACAAAAGCCACCATTGTCAACATTTTCTGTATATCCCCAACCACAACACACGAAAAATGTACTTGTAATAAATATGTTGCTTTAATGGATTTTTGTATAAAATAATTGAGCTAATGTGAGCCAAACTTTTATTTTATATTAATTTGCCAATTATGATTAATTATGGGGTAGTATCATGTTATGTAAAAACATAGTCATAGTTCAAACACCAGCATAGCTTACACAATTTTTTTACTTATACTTTAATATGGAAGAGTGCAGGCAATCTGTATTTCAGCACATTAGCGAACAGAACATATTCAAACACATCATGTGACCCAGTACTTGAATAGATCACTTTCAAGTGTTGCAGTGTTATTGTTAAATCTTATTCTGTGTAATATTTGTTATTGTTAGATCTGATTCTGTGTGATATTTTATACTTGTGTTTACCATCTATCTCGTTGCATTGCAGACTGGCTGTCATTTGGCGCCTCCTATACAATCAAACACTTTTGTATCAGGCCCGTCTGAGACAGCACATTTGTTCAAATCGGAAACTGCTGCCACAACAAAATTCCCATGAAGATCAAGCTATCAGATCACTGTTATATCATATTCAGGCAGAGCTTCAGTCAGCAGGAGAGCAATTGGAACAGAGTCTGAATCTTATGCCTGTGAATGGTACGTGTATAGAAAATAGCTCTAACTAGAATATTTAATTAAAGGGATAGTAAAGCCAAAATGTTTATATCATGATTCAGACAGAGCATTTTAAACAACTTTCCAATTTACTTCATTTATAAAATTTGCTTATTTCTCTTGGTATCCTTTGTCAAAAAGAATACCTAGATAGAGTCTGGGAACTTGCTCCTTATTGGGGCTACACATATATGCATCTTGTCATGGGCTCACTCTAGAGGCTCTATTTATCAAAGGCTTTCGCCAGCCTTCGACCCCCTATGACCCCCTACGACTAAAGGTTCTTACAAGAGAACATGTAGTCCGTATTTAACAATCTCTCGCCTCCTCTTAGGTGGCAAATTTCAATCTCCCCGGTCTCTTACGACTGAAGAGATTGACAGCTCCTGCGCACGCGTGATTAGCTGTGCGTGGGCAGGGGGAGGCATTGCACAAGAGTGCAAAATTGCGTTCTTGTGCAATGCTGAATTCCGGCAGCGGAATTCAGCCCGCCAGAGGACCGTATGTATGCCCCTCTCCGCTGTAGCTTGATAAATCGACCCCTATGTGTTCAGCTAGATCCCAGTAATGCATTGCTGCTCTTTCAACAAAGGATACCAAACAATTAAGTAAATTTGATAATAAAAATAAAAAAAGAAAATTGTTTTAAATCATATGCTCTATCTGAAGCATAAAAAATATATATATATCCCTTTAACCCTTTTTAAAGGCTTTTAGCTCCAGGGTAAATACAACTACAAAAGTCATTAGTTTTGCCCTCAACCTCCTTTTTGCACAATTTTATGCCCTGGCCTCTATATGAGGCAGATCTCATGTGACAAGGTCTTACTCAGCTTGTTAATTCCCTATAGAGATTTGTGACCCCCTTAAATGCATTGTTTGAGGCTCTCTCTCCCTTTCTACTTTTTGGTTGTGATTCTTGTCATGCTATATTGTGTATTTTTGTTAACTAAACAATTAAGGGTTAATCCTTGGCTGACCTCACCCCCCCCCTTTTCTGTTTTAACCTATCAGAGTGTGGTAGATAGTTTTTAAGTTTGCCACAGGTGTAGAGTATCTAAGTCTATGAGTACGGTGTTCTGACACCGAAACCGGTCAGACTATATTTTTTGGTCGGCCGATGGATTATTTTTACTATTTCCTGTGTGCTTTTAACTTTATACTCCAATAAAGTTTGTTTTTTATCTTTTGCTATATCAAGGCTTTTCGGACTTCTTTTTTGTATTGTGATTTCTTTTGTCACCTGTCACTCTGGCTGGGGGAAGTTTGGGATGATCGCCTGGTGCACGGCTGCTGAATTGTTTACCGTATATCAGACTGCTGAATTGTTTGCCGTATATCAGACTGCTGAATTGTTTGCCGTATATCAGACTGCTGAATTGTTTGCCGTATATCAGACTGCTGAATTGTTTGCCGTATATCAGACTGCTGAATTGTTTGCCGTATATCAGACTGCTGAATTGTTTGCCGTATATCAGACTGCTGAATTGTTTGCCGTATATCAGACTGCTGAATTGTTTGCCGTATATCAGACTGCTGAATTGTTTGCCGTATATCAGACTGCTGAATTGTTTGCCGTATATCAGACTGCTGAATTGTTTGCCGTATATCAGACTGCTGAATTGTTTGCCGTATATCAGACTGCTGAATTGTTTGCCGTATATCAGACTGCTGAATTGTTTGCCGTATATCAGACTGCTGAATTGTTTGCCGTATATCAGACTGCTGAATTGTTTGCCGTATATCAGACTGCTGAATTGTTTGCCGTATATCAGACTGCTGAATTGTTTGCCGTATATCAGACTGCTGAATTGTTTGCCGTATATCAGACTGCTGAATTGTTTGCCGTATATCAGACTGCTGAATTGTTTGCCGTATATCAGACTGCTGAATTGTTTGCCGTATATCAGACTGCTGAATTGTTTGCCGTATATCAGACTGCTGAATTGTTTGCCGTATATCAGACTGCTGAATTGTTTGCCGTATATCAGACTGCTGAATTGCTTGCCTTATATCAGACTGCTGAATTGCTTGCCGTATATCAGACTGCTGAATTGTTTGCCGTATATCAGACTGCTGAATTGTTTGCCCGTATATCAGACTGCTGAATTGTTTGCCGTATATCAGACTGCTGAATTGTTTGCCGTATATCAGACTGCTGAATTGTTTGCCGTATATCAGACTGCTGAATTGTTTGCCGTATATCAGACTGCTGAATTGTTTGCCGTATATCAGACTGCTGAATTGTTTGCCGTATATCAGACTGCTGAATTGTTTGCCGTATATCAGACTGTTGAATTGCTTGCCTTATATCAGACTGCTGAATTGCTTGCCGTATATCAGACTGCTGAATTGTTTGCCGTATATCAGACTGCTGAATTGTTTGCCGTATATCAGACTGCTGAATTGTTTGCCGTATATCAGACTGCTGAATTGTTTGCCGTATATCAGACTGCTGAATTGTTTGCCGTATATCAGACTGCTGAATTGTTTGCCGTATATCAGACTGCTGAATTGTTTGCTGTATATCAGACTGCTGAATTGTTTGCCGTCTATCATACTGCTGAATTGTTTGCCGTATATCAGATTGGATACATTTCGCCAGGCTTTACAATCTATAACCGTGGAATTGTATGAATTTACTGGTCATATTGGCCACTCCCCTTTGCTTGCTCAAAACTCAGGAAAGAGGACCTCTGTATCAGTTTTGTTAGTATTTCCTGATAATAAACCATTAGTAAACCATTAGTAACAACAGTAAGTATAACAAGGACATTGTGTATATCTGGCTTTTAAATTTTTGGGTCAACTCCTAGATATTAAACAATCTTGTTAATCCTTGTTTGTACAATTTAGAAACTAGAAGAAGAAAAAAATATATTGTTAGTGCACGCAGTGATTTATTCTCGATTTTTGTCACTTATTTTTACTGCGAAGGAGAAGAATTTTTCCTGCTGGGATCATATAAGGAGTCAATGGAGTTCTGGAAAAAAGCCTTAATGGAAAGCACCGCTAAAGGTAAATGATGATACTTTTTGTAATAGTGGAAGCGGCAGAATGTATTTTTTGTTTATACATATTTGCTAACCTGTTTGATTCATTTTGTTTAAAGGGGTATGGACCACCTTGTAATAAAGGAATATGCCAATGAAAGGGGAAAACGTTTTATATACATTAACGGCTTTTGAAATTGCTTTCAGTTGCCACCACCCATACACATTTTTGGGGAGCCAATTGTAATTGCAGTAGACGCAGCCACAGTCATTTTATTAGCAACCTTTGCATTGTTTTACCTTTTTTTATTGTCTCATCTCCTGAGCTAGGGCCAATTAGGAATGGTTATAAATGAATTACTGGAGTGATCAGTCAATGTTGTGTAGAATGTAGCCAGGTTAGGCTTGTGAACTCTGAGGTTTGCACTTCCAGTTCTCGCAATTGGAAAACAAAAATTTTCACAATTAAAGAGACAATAATGTTAAAGGGATATGAAATAAAAATAAATTATTTTTTGATTCAGATAGACAATACAATTTTGTAACAAATTCCAGTTTATTTCTGTAATCAATATCTTTGTTCTCAAGATATTCTTTGTTGAAGATATACCTAGGTAGGTGTCTGGAGCATTACATGACAGGAAATAGTGCTGCCGTCTAGTGCTCTTGGATATGGATAACATTCTTTCAAAACTGCTGCCATATAGTGCTCCAGGCATGTGCACGCTTCTGGGCTTACATCCCTGCTTTTCAACAAAAGATACCAAGAGCACAATGACAATTTGATCATAGAAGTAAATTAAAAAGTTGTTTAAAATGACACGCTCTATCTGAATCATGAAATACAAATTTGGGGTTTGATGTCCCTTTAAAAACTTAAACTGTAATGATTGAGATAGAACATTTAATTTAACTCTCCAATTAGTTTTTACTGTCAAATTTGCTTTGTTGTTAAGCTAGGTAGGCTGATAGGAGCGTGCTCATGTCTTTAGCATTCTATAGCAGCAGTGTTTGTAGCTATGTATAACATTCCTATAAACATTGTTGGAAACCCTGCCTGCCAGATGGCTAAAGGCACGTGCACGCTCGTGAGCTCAACTATAATTATAATAGAAATATAATAAAAGTTGTTTAAAATGTCATGCTCTATCCAATCAATTTGTTAAATTTTAAAGGGACACTGAACCCAATTTTTTTCTTTTGTAATTCAGATAGATCATGCAATTTTAAGCAACTTTCTAATTTACTCCTATTATCAAATTGTCTTCATTCTCTTGGTATCTTTATTTGAAATGCAAGAATGTAAGTTTTGATGCCGGCCCATTTTTGGTGAACAAACTGGGTTGTTCTTGCTGATTGGTGGATAAATTCACCCACCAATAAACAAGTGCTTTCCATGGTTCTGAACCAAAAAAATAGCTTAGATGCCTTCTTTTTCAAATAAAGAAAGCAAGAGAACGAAGACAAAATAATAATAGGAGTAAATTAGAAAGTTGCTTAAAATTGCATGCTCTATCTGAATCATGAAAGAAAAAAATTGGGTTTAGTGTCCCTTTAAGTTACAGAAAAAGGGAGCAAAATAATAGATTTTTCTATTTATAATGACATATTTTGTATCCCAATTTTAAACGGCTTCATATCCCTTTTCTGAAAACAATCTGTAGATGAAGCTGCAGTTTATTTCTCACTGTAAAATACCATAGATATGTTCATTGTTTCTGTGAGTGAGGCCACTGTTTGGCAATATTGAAAGTAAAAATATTTGTAATTTTTTAATTAACATAACAAATATCTGTTTTTATAATTACTTTCGTATAAAGGTCCATAAATCTGCACTTTTTTTAGCTCTGTCATATAAATAGATCTGTTTATAATTATTTGTATACATTTTTTGCATCCCCGCATAGGAGGAAGAAGAACTAGTTTGCTTCAAACACGGTATTACCTGGCTGTGCTGTATTGTCACCTGTATAACTATAACTTAAATGATTCTCAGGGAATGTGTGACCAGCTTGTGAGGGAACTGCTTAGGCGATCCAACCTCCTCTCAGATACAATGCAAGGCATTCCTGGTGAGTCGTCATTATTTGTAGTCAGAAATAAGATGTAATACTACGTAGTATGCTGTTACTGTATATAGTTTATTTTGTCAGTAAGTGACGAAACATAATATTTATATAAATCTATTTTAAAATAGATGCTGCATAGTAACATCTATATAGATCTATTTGAAACTTTTCTATGTATTTTTTGGAGCAAGGTTTAGCAGTCCAGCAGTGCACACTTAGTCTCCTTGATTGATTTGACATACTGGAGTGCACACCATAGTTGTGCTTTCCCACTGGTTTATTATTTAGCGTGTCTATATTGATAATTTTTTACTTTTGAAGTAATTATTAATAAAATGTCCATTTAAGTCATGCTTCATCATCAATATTGCTATTATCATCATCCTTTCCAGCACCTTTACCAGCAGAGCAAGTGCATGAACTAAATAGAATGGGTGTAGTATGAGAAAAGTCTTGTAGATGTCTGTGACAATGTAATGATATGGGAAGTGATGATCAGGTCCTGGAAGATTACAGCTGGCCTTTAGTGGGAGACCAGCAAGGCAGTATTGCCATAGTCATTTCAAAGCATGATGAATAATTTTTTTTTTTTTTTTTAAATATTTTTATTGAGGAATTAAAATTAGACATACCAAAATTTCTTTGTGAAATAATTAGAATAAACAGGCAGTATGTTCCATAACAATGAAATGACATTAGCAGATGCGTACATATATCTAATATAAAATAAAATACAATATTGCACCATCTATCTAAGTGATATTTGTAGACTAGAATAAAAGGAAGAAATATCAAATGCAAATCCTCAGTTTTTTACCTCCACATCATAAGCTGTTATAAGCTTGTATAATGTAGCTATTCCCAGAGAACCTTAAGTAAAACAGGCTTATACAAAAGGTTATTACCAAGGGAGATAGCTGGTTTACTTAGTACAAGTTCTTTTTATAACACTTTACAAAATCAAAATAAAGTGAATAAAACAGATGAAATGAAGCCTTTGTATATTTTACACACTTGAAAAGAGTTGTGTTCTTTAAAGATAGACTGCAGCAAACAAGCAGCTTATTGGTACTTGTCTGAGAAAAGCAGAATTTTATAGCAAAGTCTCTTTTTAGTTAAGCTAAGAAGTGAGAAACTGATTTGCAGTCTGCAATGTCCATACATCAAGAGGTATCAGGTTACAGCAGGCAGAGTGTGTGATACAGAGAGAAGGAGAGAGCCAGATTTAACCAGTTGTGTGCACTTTAACAGTTTGTATGTCAGCAGAACTTTGGATAAGAATATATACAGCTAGAGACAATTGTATATAAAATTAATGATACTTGCGAGTGAGTTTAGAACTGCAGAGAGCGAAGTTGGCACTGAGTCAAAATGGATCACCGCAGGGAAGCTGTTCTTATTTCCTGGTAGAGGTAAACACTCAGTAACGGAGCTGGCTGGAAAATCAGACTGCAGAGTTAACACAGACTTGCAAGAGTTGCTGCCAAAGTCTGTTTCCTGAAATGTAAAGCGGCAGGAAATACTTCTTAGGTTTAGAAGCTGGAGAAATGACAACAAGGATTTCCTTTAACAGGTACAAAAGCAGGATCTGTAGATTTTAGCTTTAGAGCTTGAAGCAGAGTGGGAACTACAAACTTCAATTATCAAGCAAAGCACAGGTGTACTGATCACACCTTTAAAGGGAGGTGAAGGAGTGGGTTGGTCTTAGTTCTTAAAGCTACAGGAATATGACAGATCCCCCCCTTTCAGGGGCGCCCCCTTCCCGGATCCAAACCTGGTTTGTCAGGATGTAGACGATGGAAGGATGTGAGCAATTGGGGAGCATGTAAGTCCCTAAGGGGTATCCAAGAATCCTCCTCATGACCATACCCTTTCCAATGTACCAGATACTCAATTGTTCTACCCCGGCGGCGCGAATCCAGAATTGATTCCACTTCGAATTCCGTTTGATCTTCTATCAGCTGAGGAGAGTCCTTGATGACTGGAGGAATAAAAACATCAGATCCTTGATAGGGTTTAAATAGAGAAACATGGAAGGATGGGTGTATCCTGTAAGATACAGGTAGATCAAGAATCGCTGCATTAGGGTTGATCATTCTTTTTATCTTGAACGGACCTATGAACTGGTTAGCCAGTTTTTTGCTTGGTACCTTTAATTTGAGGTTTTTTTGTTGAGAGCCAAACTCTATCGCCAACTGAGTATTGAGGTGGAGTTAGATGTTTTTTTATCAAAATAACTCTTTTGGGTACATTTAGATTTCTCTAAGTGAATCTTTAGGGAAGTCATAGTTTGTTTCAAATTAGAGACATAATCCAGAGCATAAGGTGATTTCGAGGTGGAGATGGAGTTGGGTACAGTGGTTGGATGGTAACCATAAGTGGCAAAGAAGGGTGAAACTTTAGTAGAAGAGTTGATGGAATTGTTGTATGCGAACTCTGCAAGCGGTAACCATTCAACCCAGTCATCCTGGTTCTGTGAGATATAACACCTTAAGTATTGCTCCAAAGTCTGATTCAGTCTTTCAGTAAGGCCATTAGATTGTGGATGAAATGCTGTTGTCATTCTTGAGGAGATTCTTAACAATTTACATAGTGCCTTCCAAAACCTGGATGTAAACTGAGTCCCTCGATCAGTGACTATAGAGGTCGGTAAACCATGGAGTTTCACGATGTGATCAAAGAATGTTTTAGCTGTTGTGAGAGCGTGGAATTCTCTTAAGAGGTATGAAATGAGAGAGTTTAGTTAGATGATCTATAACCACTAATATGGTTGTGAATGAATTAGATGGTGGTAATTCGACTATGAAGTCCATTCCAATCATGGTCCAAGGGACTTCAGGTATAGGTAATGGTTTTAGTAAACCAAAAGGTCTGTGGTGTTCTTTTTTGCAAGCTGCACATACATGACAATCTGACACAAAGGTAACTACATCTTGTCTTAAACCAGGCCACCAGTAATTCCTTGTTAATAAATCCTGGGTTTTAGTGATTCCAGGATGACCGGACATAGGGTTCGTATGATGTAGATGTAGGATCTCCTTTCTTACAGAAGGAGGAACGTATAACAAATTGTTGTAGAAGTATAAACCTGAAGTGGTGTCCTTTACGCAGCATGATGGAATGGTAGAATCTTTTAGTAAAGCTAATGAAATGTCTTTTTGTAGGCTAGAAGTTACAGCTATAAACTTGGTCGACGGTATAACTGTTTGTTGTTCTTCCTTTTCATTATGTTTAATGAAAGAACGGGAAAGAGCATCAGCTTGGATGTTCCTTGAACCTGGTCTATATGTGATCTGAAAGTTAAATCGGTCCAGGAATAAAGACCATCGGACTTGTCTTGATGACAAGGTCTTGTTTTTTCTAAGATATTGTAAATTCTTATGATCTGTAAGAACTGTAAAAGGTTTGAGTGTCCCTTCCAGTAGGTGTCTCCAGTGTTCCAGGGCACATTTGATAGCTAGAAGTTCCAGGTCCCCCACGGAGTAATTCCTTTCAGCTATAGACAGGAGTCGAGAGTAAAAAGCTACAGGATGTAGGACTGAAGTATCGGTTTGTTGTTGGGAGAGAATAGCACCAATACCAACAGTAGAAGCATCAACCTCTAACACAAATTGAAATTCTGGATTAGGAAGCTGTAGGATAGGAGCTGAAGTAAAACATTCTTTTAAATGCTCAAAAGCTTGTTGGGCTTCTACAGTCCAAACGAGTCGATTCTTACCGGTTAACTTAGTTAGAGGTTGGACAATGGATGAAAATCCTTTGATGAATCTCCTATAAAAATTAGAGAAGCCTAGAAACCTCTGAAGTGATTTCACAGAGGTAGGTACAGGCCATTTGAGTATGGATGTAACCTTCTCTGGATCCATGTTTACACCGTTAGGGGAAATTATGTAACCCAAAAATGTTATTGTCTTTACATGGAATACACATTTCTCCAACATAGGTGTGTCCGGTCCACGGCGTCATCCTTACTTGTGGGATATTCTCTTCCCCAACAGGAAATGGCAAAGAGCCCAGCAAAGCTGGTCACATGATCCCTCCTAGGCTCCGCCTTCCCCAGTCATTCTCTTTGCCGTTGCACAGGCAACATCTCCACGGAGATGGCTCAGAGTTTTTTGGTGTTTAAATGTAGTTTTTATTCTTCTATCAAGAGTTTGTTATTTTAAAATAGTGCTGGTATGTACTATTTACTCTGAAACAGAAAAGAGATGAAGATTTCTGTTTGTAAGAGGAAAATGATTTTAGCAACCGTTACTAAAATCGATGGCTGTTTCCACACAGGACTGTTGAGAGGAATTAACTTCAGTTGGGGGAAACAGTGAGCAGACTTTGGCTGCTTGAGGTATGACACATTTCTAACAAGACTTGGTAATGCTGGAAGCTGTCATTTTCCCTATGGGATCCGGTAAGCCATTTTCTTAATTTTCAATATAAGAATAAAAGGGCTTCACAAGGGCTTTAAAGACTGGTAGACATTTTTCTGGGCCAAAACGATTACTTTATAAGCATATTAAATGGTTTATAACTTTGGAGAGTTATTTTAATCTTGGGAATTTTGTTAAAAAAACGGCAGGCACTGTATTGGACACCTTTTTCACTGGGGGCCTTTTCTAGTCATAGGCAGAGCCTCATTTTCGCGCCACTAATGCGCAGTTGTTTTTGAGAAGCAAGGCATGCAGATGCATGTGTGAGGAGCTCAGATCCACTGAAAAAGCTTAGTGAAGGCGTCATTTGGTATCGTATTCCCCTCTGGGCTTGGTTGGGTCTCAGCAAAGCAGATACCAGGGACTGTATAGGGGTTAAATGTAAAAACGGCTCCGGTTCCGTTATTTTAAGAGTTAAAGCTTTCAAATTTGGTGTGCAATACTTTTAAGGCTTTATGACACTGTGGTGAAATTTTGGTGAATTTTGAACATTTCCTTCATACTTTTGCGTATATTCAGTAAAAAAGTGTGTTCAGTTTAAAATTTAAAGAGACAGTAACGGTTTTATTTTAAAACGTTTTTTGTGTTTTGTTATCAAGTTTATGCCTATTAACATGTCTGAACTATCAGATAGACGATGTTCTGTATGTTCGGAAGCCAAGGTTCCTCTCCATTTAAATATATGTGATGAATGTGACAAACAAAGTAGGGACAATGATGCCACTGATAATATTGTTGCCCAAAATGATTCCTTAAGTGAGGGGAGTAAGCATGGTACTGCATCATCTCCTTCTATGTCTACACCAGTCTTGCCCACTCAGGAGGTCCCTAGTGCATCTAGTGCGCCAATCCTCCTTACTATGCAACAATTAACGGCTGTAATGGATAATTCTATTAAAAACATTTTAGCCAAAATGCCCACTTATCAGCGAAAGCGCGACTGCTCTGTTTTAGATACTGAAGAGCATGAGGACGCTGATGATAATGGTTCTGACATGCCCTTACACCAGTCTGAAGGGGCTAGGGAGGTTTTGTCTGAGGGAGAAATTTCAGATTCAGGAAAAATTTCTCAACAAGCTGAACCTGACGTTATTACATTTAAATTTAAATTGGAACATCTCCGCGCTCTGCTTAAGGAGGTGTTATCTACTCTGGATGATTGTGACAATTTGGTCATTCCAGAGAAATTATGTAAGATGGACAGGTTCCTAGAGGTCCCGGTGCCCCCCGAAGCTTTTCCTATACCCAAGCGGGTGGCGGACATTGTAAATAAAGAATGGGAAAGGCCCGGCATACCTTTTGTCCCTCCCCCTATATTTAAGAAATTATTTCCTATGGTCGACCCCAGGAAGGACTTATGGCAGACAGTCCCCAAGGTCGAGGGGGCGGTTTCTACTCTAAACAAACGCACCACTATCCCTATAGAAGATAGTTGTGCTTTCAAAGATCCTATGGATAAAAAATTAGAGGGTTTGCTTAAAAAGATGTTTGTTCAGCAAGGTTACCTTCTACAACCAATTTCATGCATTGTTCCTGTCACTACAGCAGCGTGTTTCTGGTTCGAGGAACTAGAAAAGTCGCTCAATCAAGCATCCTCTTATGAGGAGGTTATGAACAGAGTTCAAGCACTTAAGTTGGCTAACTCTTTTACCTTAGACGCCACTTTGCAATTAGCTAGATTAGCGGCGAAAAATTCAGGTTTTGCTATTGTGGCGCGCAGAGCGCTTTGGCTGAAGTCTTGGTCAGCGGATGTGTCCTCCAAGAACAGATTGCTTAACATCCCTTTCAAGGGGAAAACGCTGTTTGGCCCTGACTTGAAAGAGATTATTTCAGACATCACTTTGGGGAAAGGGCCACGCCCTTCCTCAGGATAGGTCTTTTAAGGCTAAAAATAAAACAAATTTTCGTCCCTTTCGCAGAAACGGACCAGCCTCAAATTCTACATCCTCTAAGCTAGAGGGTAATTCTTCTCAAACCAAGCCAGCCTGGAGACCGATGCAAGGCTGGAACAAAGGTAAGCAGGCCAAGAAGCCCGCTACCGCTACCAAGACAGCATGAAATGCTGGCCCCCGATCCGGGACCGGATCTGGTGGGGGGCAGACTCTCTTCGCTCAGGCTTGGGCAAGAGATGTTCAGGATCCTTGGGCGCTAGAAATAGTTTCTCAAGGTTATCTCCTGGAATTCAAGGAACTACCCCCAAGGGGAAGGTTCCACAGGTCTCAATTGTCTTCAGACCAAATAAAAAGACAGGCATTCTTACATTGTGTAGAAGACCTGTTAAGAATGGGAGTGATTCATCCTGTTCCATTAGGAGAACAAGGGATGGGGTTTTACTCCAATCTGTTCATAGTTCCCAAAAAAGAGGGAACATTCAGGCCAATTTTGGATCTCAAGATCCTAAACAAATTTCTCAAGGTCCCATCGTTCAAGATGGAGACCATTCGGACAATTCTTCCTACCATCCAGGAAGGTCAATTCATGACCACGGTGGATTTAAAGGATGCGTATCTACATATTCCTATCCACAAGGAACATCATCGGTTCCTAAGATTCGCCTTTCTGGACAAGCATTACCAGTTTGTGGCACTTCCATTCGGACTAGCCACTGCTCCAAGAATTTTCACAAAGGTACTAGGGTCCCTTCTAGCGGTGCTAAGGCCAAGGGGCATTGCAGTAGTACCCTACTTGGACGACATACTGATTCAAGCGTCGTCTCTGCGGCTCATACGGACATTGTCCTAGCCTTTCTCAGATCTCACGGGTGGAAAGTGAACGTAGAAAAAAGTTCTCTATTCCCGTCAACAAGAGTTCCCTTCTTGGGAACAATAATAGACTCCTTGGAAATGAAGATTTTTCTGACAGAAGCCAGAAAATCAAAACTTCTAAGCTCTTGTCAAGTACTTCATTCTGTTCTTCTTCCTTCCATAGCGCAGTGCATGGAAGTAATAGGTTTGATGGTTGCGGCAATGGACATAGTTCCTTTTGCGCGAATTCATCTAAGACCATTACAACTGTGCATGCTCAGACAGTGGAATGGGGATTATACAGATTTGTCCCCGACGATCCAAGTAGATCAGAGGACCAGAGATTCACTCCGTTGGTGGCTGACCCTGGACAACCTGTCCCAAGGGATGAGCTTCAGAAGACCAGAGTGGGTCATTGTAACGACCGACGCCAGCCTGGTGGGCTGGGGCGCGGTCTGGAAACACCTGAAGGCTCAGGGTCTATGGTCTCGGGAAGAATCTCTTCTCCCGATAAACATTCTGGAACTGAGAGCGATATTCAATGCTCTCAAGGCTTGGCCTCAACTAGCAAAGGCCAAATTCATAAGGTTTCAATCAGACAACATGACGACTGTTGCATATATCAACCATCAGGGGGGAACAAGGAGTTCCCTGGCGATGGAAGAAGTGACCAAAGTAATTCAATGGGCGGAGCTTCACTCCTGCCACTTGTCTGCAATCCACATCCCAGGAGTGGAAAATTGGGAAGCGGATTTTCTGAGTAGTCAGACATTTCATCCGGGGGAGTGGGAACTCCATCCGGAAATCTTTGCCCAAATAACTCAATTATGGGGCATTCCAGACATGGATCTGATGGCGTCTCGTCAGAACTTCAAGGTTCCTTGCTACGGGTCCAGATCCAGGGATCCCAAGGCGACTCTAGTAGATGCACTAGTAGCGCCCTGGACCTTCAACCTAGCTTATGTGTTCCCACCGTTTCCTCTCATTCCCAGGCTGTTAGCCAGGATCAATCCGGAGAGGGCTTCGGTGATCTTGATAGCTCCTGCGTGGCCACGCAGAACTTGGTATGCAGACCTGGTGAATATGTCATCGGTTCCACCATGGAAGCTACCTTTGAGACGGGACCTTCTTGTTCAAGGTCCGTTCGAACATCCGAATCTGGCATCACTCCAACTGACTGCTTGGAGATTGAACGCTTGATTTTATCAAAGCGTGGGTTCTCAGATTCTGTCATTGATACTCTTATTCAGGCTAGAAAGCCTGTAACTAGAAAAATTTACCATAAAGTATGGAAGAAATATATCTGTTGGTGCGAATCGAAAGTATTCCCATGGAACAAGATAAAAATTCCTAAGATTCTATCCTTTCTACAAGAGGGTTTGGAGAAAGGATTATCTGCAAGTTCTTTGAAGGGACAGATTTCTGCTTTATCTGTTTTACTTCACAAGAAGCTGGCGGCTGTGCCAGATGTTCAGGCTTTTGTTCAGGCTCTGGTTAGAATCAAGCCTGTTTACAAACCTTTGACTCCTCCTTGGAGTCTCAATTTAGTTCTTTCAGTTCTTCAAGGGGTTCCGTTTGAACCCTTACATTCCGTAGATATTAAGTTATTATCTTGGAAAGTTTTGTTTTTGGTTGCAATTTCTTCTGCTAGAAGAGTTTCAGAGTTATCTGCTCTGCAGTGTTCTCCTCCTTATCTGGTGTTCCATGCAGATAAGGTGGTTTTGCGTACTAAACCTGGTTTTCTTCCGAAAGTTGTTTCTAACAAAAATATTAACCAGGAGATTGTGCCTTCTTTGTGTCCGAATCCAGTTTCAAAGAAGGAACGTTTGTTGCACAATTTGGATGTAGTTCGTGCTCTAAAATTCTATTTAGAGGCTACAAAGGATTTCAGACAAACATCTTCCTTGTTTGTTGTTTATTCTGGTAAAAGGAGAGGTCAAAAAGCAACTTCTACCTCTCTCTCTTTTTGGCTTAAAAGCATCATCAGATTGGCTTATGAGACTGCCGGACGGCAGCCTCCTGAAAGAATCACAGCTCATTCCACTAGGGCTGTGGCTTCCACATGGGCCTTCAAGAACGAGGCTTCTGTTGATCAGATATGTAAGGCAGCGACTTGGTCTTCACTGCACACTTTTACCAAATTTTACAAATTTGATACTTTTGCTTCTTCTGAGGCTATTTTTGGGAGAAAGGTTTTGCAAACCGTGGTCCCTTCCATCTAGGTGACCTGATTTGCTCCCCCCCATCATCCGTGTCCTAAAGCTTTGGTATTGGTTCCCACAAGTAAGGATGACGCCGTGGACCGGACACACCTATGTTGGAGAAAACAGAATTTATGTTTACCTGATAAATTACTTTCTCCAACGGTGTGTCCGGTCCACGGCCCGCCCTGGTTTTTTAATCAGGTCTGATGATTTATTTTCTCTAACTACAGTCACCATGGTATCATATGATTTCTCCTATGCAAATATTCCTCCTTTACGTCGGTCGAATGACTGGGGAAGGCGGAGCCTAGGAGGGATCATGTGACCAGCTTTGCTGGGCTCTTTGCCATTTCCTGTTGGGGAAGAGAATATCCCACAAGTAAGGATGACGCCGTGGACCGGACACACCGTTGGAGAAAGTAATTTATCAGGTAAACATAAATTCTGTTTTCTCAGCCTTGGCGTATAGCTGATGTTCTCTTAATCTAGACAAAACCCATCTTACATGTTTTACATGATCAGTTAGATTTTTGGAGTATATCAAAATATCGTCTAGATATATTACAACACACACATCCATTAAGTCTTTGAAAATATCGTTTATGAAAAATTGAAATGTGGCCGGAGCATTAGTTAAGCCGAATGGCATAACATTATATTGAAAGAGACCATAACGGGTTCTAAATGCTGTTTTCCATTCGTCACCGCTTTTTATCCTGATTAAATTGTATGCTCCCTTCAAATCTAGTTTGGTAAAAATGGTTGCATCTGTTAACCGTTCAAGTAATTCAGGTATTAAAGGAAGTGGATACCTATTTTTAATCGTAATAGAGTTTAATGCTCTGTAGTCAATGATTGGGCGTAAGGTCCCATCTTTATTTGTGACAAAGAATATGCCCGCTGCTGCAGGAGAGGTTGAGGTAGAAATAAAACCTTTCCTTAGATTATCGTGTAGGTACTCTCTGAGAAATTTTAATTCTTTTTGAGAGAGTGGAAAAATTCGGCCGAACGGTATGATAGACCCAGGTTTAGTATCAATGGGGCAATCATAAGGTCTGTGTGGAGGTAGATTTTCGGCTTCCTTAAGGTCAAATACATCTGAAAAGTCTGAATACTGCAATGGTATATGAGGGTGTAGAGTTTTGATTTCCACACAGGGAAAACAGGTAGCAGAACAGTATGGGGAAGAGAAAGTTACTGTGTTACTGCTCCAGTCTATTTGAGGGTTATGTTTTCTTAACCAAGGATAACCCAATATTAAGGGGTGTAGTGAGCTAGGAATGATATCAAACGTAATGTATTCTGTATGACCCATGTTACAAGAGACAAGTAAAGGAACAGTATGGTGTGTGATTGGGCCTTTTAAATAAGTAGAGCCATCAATAACCTTCACATAGATAGGGGTTTGCTTTTGCACACAAGGTATTTTATTAGTATCTACAAGGGTTTTGTCAATGAAGCTTCCATAAGCTCCAGAATCAATCAGCGCCTCAGTCTTGAGAAGATGCTGGCCCCACTGTAAAGACAATGTGAAAGTTAATTGTGATTCATGAATGTTATCAGTATTTGGGTTAACTATAAGAATCTTACCCCTTTTTTGCCGGTTCAGAATAGGGCAGGAAGAGACACTGTGTTCTTTATTCCCACAGTACATACAGAGGTTTGATATCCTCCTTCTCTGTTTCTCTTCTTGGGATAATGGTCCACGGATGGCCCCAATTTCCATGGGCACAGGGGCTGTGGAGGTCTTTTCAGAATGAGAGGGTGTAAACCTTTTGAGGTAAGTCTCAGGGTGTTGTTTTTCAGCTCTCCTCTCTCTGTATCGTCTGTCCATGGCTATGCATATCTTTATGAGGGATTCCATGGTGTCTGGAGGTTCAATGCGAGAGATCTCATCCTTAAGATGTTCAGAGAGACCTAAACGAAATTGGTTTTTTAGACTTACAGTATTCCACTGTGAATCTGTAGCCCAGAGCTGAAAATCTGCCACATAGTCCTCAACTGGACGTTTGCCTTGCTTCAGGGTGCGCAAATTTGTTTCTGCGGTTAACTGGGTGTTGCAATCCTCATATAAGACAGCCATCTCCTTAAAAAATTCACTGATAGAATTCAAAATAGGATTATCAGTTTCATAAAACTTATCAGCCCACGAACGGGGATCTCCAGTTAGATAAGAGATGGTAGTACAAACCTTGATCTTGTCAGTATAATATGTCCTGGGCTTCATGGAAAACATCAGCATGCATGCATTTCTGAATTCACGAAAGCGTGTTCTTTCACCAGAAAAAATATGTGGAGGGTTAACCTGTGGTTCAGGGTGATCAGCCTCTTTCCTTGAAAAGAAATCATTCATTAACCTCTTCAGGGTGTGGTTTTCATTTTTAACTTCAGTCAAACCTTGTGCTAAAATTTCAACTTTCTGGTTTAAGGAAGCTATTTCAATTGCCATTGAGGCAGGATCCATGATTTTTTTTTTTTTTTTTTTTTTTTTTTTTTATACAAGCTTTAAACTATAATGTATATATGTTAGTACATTTCTTTATGGCTTGATAATTCTGTTATAAGCTTGTATAATGTAGCTATTCCCAGAGAACCTTAAGTAAAACAGGCTTATACAAAAGGTTATTACCAAGGGAGATAGCTGGTTTACTTAGTACAAGTTCTTTTTATAACACTTTACAAAATCAAAATAAAGTGAATAAAACAGATGAAATGAAGCCTTTGTATATTTTACACACTTGAAAAGAGTTGTGTTCTTTAAAGATAGACTGCAGCAAACAAGCAGCTTATTGGTACTTGTCTGAGAAAAGCAGAATTTTATAGCAAAGTCTCTTTTTAGTTAAGCTAAGAAGTGAGAAACTGATTTGCAGTCTGCAATGTCCATATATCAAGAGGTATCAGGTTACAGCAGGCAGAGTGTGTGATACAGAGAGAAGGAGAGAGCCAGATTTAACCAGTTGTGTGCACTTTAACAGTTTGTATGCCAGCAGATCTTTGGATAAGAAAATATACAGCTAGAGACAATTGTATATAAAATTAATGATACTTGCGAGTGAGTTTAGAACTGCAGAGAGCGAAGTTGGCACTGAGTCAAAATGGATCACCGCAGGGAAGCTGTTCTTATTTCCTGGTAGAGGTAAACACTCAGTAACGGAGCTGGCTGGAAAATCAGACTGCAGAGTTAACACAGACTTGCAAGAGTTGCTGCCAAAGTCTGTTTCCTGAAATGTAAAGCGGCAGGAAATACTTCTTAGGTTTAGAAGCTGGAGAAATGACAACAAGGATTTCCTTTAACAGGTACAAAAGCAGGATCTGTAGATTTTAGCTTTAGAGCTTGAAGCAGAGTGGGAACTACAAACTTCAATTATCAAGCAAAGCACAGGTGTACTGATCACACCTTTAAAGGGAGGTGAAGGAGTGGGTTGGTCTTAGTTCTTAAAGCTACAGGAATATGACATAAGCAAGGCCACATGTGGACCTCTAACACATCTATAATACAAAATAAAAGGGAGGTTACTTAAATATAAGGACCCTTTTGGACCTTTTGAGTGCTATTGAAACATAATTATAGCGATGACACATAGAGCTTATAAAACATGTATAACCATCAAATAAAAGGGAAGGGTAAAATTATGGTAACGAAGCTTAAAAACATATAAATGTGAAAAAAAGAGAAAAAGAGTTTGATGGTCTAAGAGTATATAGAAGAACAGCTGTCTCTGGTTCATAGCTTGTAATAGGCCAAAGTACTATCCTGCATGGTGAATACAGGATATAAACTATGACAGCATATTAATCTGGAGTATGAACCTTCATATTGTCTCATAATATTTCTACACTATCATCAACTGAAATAAAATAACCAAGTTGGTCGTTGAAGTATTCACGTGTAGTAAAATCTCTTTCCACCTATATTAATCCATATAGATACTTGCTTCTTAAGAGTAAAACATATGATTGAAAATTAAAGGGAAAGGTTCGTTGGAATCTGTGTTCCTTTGTTTATCAAATAAACAAGAATTTAGGGGGGGGCAGAGCTAACTTTAAGGGAGCTATAATCAGGGGAGGGTAAAAATATTGAAACTTTGTGGAGGCTAATGTATTATATTTTTCTCTAATCTTAATTGAGTTATATGTAATTAGATAACAGCCGTTCAGAGACCTTAGTAAAACTATGTTGGGGACGCTATCTGTATATACTTATGAACAGAACTAGTATAGTGTGAGATAAAAAAAAAATGGAGCCAACAAAACAGAACAAATTTTCAGCAGAGTAAGATAGAGCTAAGATTTTGGGAGCACAGCAAGTCATATGGGACAAGGATTATCAGTAGTAAGAAGTGTGGTGTTCACAGCTCATACCTCTATCTGCATTTAAATTAAATATGGCCTGTCCATGCACATAGGAAACAGAAAGTGAAATATACCTTATTACAAAGATATATATGACATTAGAGTAGCCTTATATGGTAGCAAAGAATAAACTATATATACTTTCCCAACTGGGGAAGCCATAACTATGTTAATACTTAGATAGATAAAACTCTCTCTATACTACTATTATTTACCTTCATGTAAGTGGTCTAGGAGACTTTAGTGGAGTTGCATATATAGTATGTCTTACAGTACAACTATAACAGTACATGTGTGTTATCGTTACTAGGTCACCCCGGCCGCAGGCAACCCAGCAAAACAAAGAAACTAATATTGAAAAGTCTCTGACCCAGCAGTAGCTCGAACATTAAGTTACACACCTATATAATAATACTACAATAACTTCCCAGGAAGGGTACAAAAATAAGTGATATATATGTAAACAAATAGCTACACATGCTATCTGGTGGGCTTATGGTGTATATGAAAAATAAGAACAGAAAACAATAACTCACACACATGGCTAAACGAGTGAAAAAGGCATACAACAAAATGTTCAATGTCCAGCAAAAGCGGCACATTGGTAACGTTAATACCGTCCTGTATCAAGGCTTGATCGTTTTTATAAGGGCTAGTTAACAGGTTACCCCATTCCCGACTTCAGCTTACTGCAAGTCAGAGATTTCTGACAGACCAACAATTGAGGGTCAGGCTGCACATGAATAACCCTTCCTTCGTTGATCACCGCTTGTCGCTGCATACTCCAGTGCAGTGAGGCCTCGGCTACCAGCAGTAGTTTGTAGGTATGAACAGGTGGAGGAAGCTTGCTATTGTCGCGTGAGTCTAAAAAGATACTGAGATGGGATGGCTTCACAATTTGAAAATAGAACCACCCCGGGACTCTGGAACGGTCTCTCCATTCCATCGCTGTGCCCAGCCTTTCCACAACCACATGTACAGTGTCACAATCTCCCTTCTTGCTCACCGCTGCTGCACTGGATGGGTAGATAGGAATAAAGGCTCCCTTAGAAGCTGTCTCAGTATCACCATCTAGCTTCACTTTGTCTGTTTGGGATATGAGGCTGGGAACTTTTGTGACGTCTGGTGGAGAAAGTTTCAGATAGTAGGTCTGTCTGGGCTGCCAATGCTCTCTAGGAACCTGTATATCCAGTACGTTACTGCTATTAGCATTCTTGGTGCCTTCCGTCCAGATCTCATTGCTGGCAATCCCAATGCCCTGTTCCATAGGGGTAATATTTTCCATCCGTGTCCCTACGCCATCTTGAGAAGCATGACGCATGTTGTATTCTTTATACCACTCTATGAGTAAGGTCCGTAGACCAAACAAGTGATCTCTCACTATGTCGCAAAGTCTATCTTCGATTGTCCTCATACTCACTGACGGTAGGGGAGAAAGCCGGGAAAAGTTATTTTCAATAAAATTAGTATCCTCCATGCTAGTTACAGCTGCCTCTCAATCAATACACTTTAACCGCCCAAGTAAAAAAAACTCTAAAGTTTATCTTCGGCAGAGTCCACAGTATGTGTCCTTAGTCAGTCAGGAGTCTGAGTGGGAAAAAAAATAAAAAAATATACTGAAATTTCAGCTATAAAAACCCCAATAATCAAAGTTATAGACCGGAGCTCCTATAAAGTGCTTCTAGCCGCTTTGACGGTTAGCTCCGCCCCTGTAATTAGCTCTTTTACCTGTAAAAAAAAATACAATACCCCCCCCCAACATTACAACCCACACACCCAACCCTACTCTAAAACCCACCCAATCCCCCCCTTAATAAAACCTAACACTACCCCCTTGAAGATCACCCTACCTTGAGACGTCTTCACCCAACCGGGCAGAAGTGGTTCTCCAGACAGTCCGAAGTCTTCATCCTATCCGGGCAGAAGAGGTACTCCAGGTGGCCAGAAGTCTTCCTCCAGGCGGCATTGTGATGCGTTTTAACAATGCTGCCATTTGTGGAGACCTCTCATACCAATGTGGATGTTTCTCCTCATGCTGCTGATCTCTCAACTCATGGGGGAGCTTTAGATAATCCTAAATTTACAAACCTTGTTGGATTTGCCTAAACACATTACGGCCTACGTTATGGATCAGGCTGCCAACGGATTTCCTAGCTATGTGTTTAAAAATACCTTCTAGCAAACCTACACTTTACATTCAAGAATACTGGTTCACTTTGTCATAGAATTATTAATATAGATTTTTCTCTATTTCCTCAGATTTAGAATTCCCAACAACTAGGGGGTTTACTTCCTCTGATGGTTCTGTTCAAATGCTCAGTCAGTTTAAAATTGCTGTGTACCTTTCTCTAAACCACATAGCAGTGTTTTTACACTGACTAATAATAATAGATTTGTGTTATTTGTGTTTATGCATAATCAAAAATATTATTTTATTTTCCCCCCCCAGGAAGCTCAGAATCTGATCATTTGCAGTTAAAAGATGTTCATCATGAAGCTCTATTGGCTGTCATTAAATCCATGGGCAGATTCATGGCTG